>NW_021634487.1:0-182002 GCF_004799145.2 Neltuma alba | reverse complement strand
ATTGAAATCATTTATTTTTTTCCAACATGCATTGAAAGCATTTATATACTTTAATAAATGTAGAATTGGAGCATGGAAGAGTTATTGGAATTAATTTTCCTTATACCTATTGGCTTGGTATCCCAAGCAATTAATGATATCTAACTCCACCAGTGTCATGATTCATGAACATGCTTTTGAAGAGAAAAGATGAGTTACAACAAGACAAGTTACCCTACCACTTGTTTCAGAGGGAAGATTGCGCACAGATCACAAGAATATAGAGACAAAATTACACATATCAGGAAATTTTATTAAAATTTATTGATATTCTTACAATTTTCAAAAAATTACCATTACTTTAATTTTTAAAATTAAAATTGTAATCACCTCTTAGTTATATCTCATATAATATTTTTCTTCATCATCACCTCTTACTTGACAAACAAGAATTGGAACGAATTGTGTATGTTAGTACCTAAATTTTATGAAGTGACTTATATTTTGAATATTCAAAATTTTCTAAATAAAATTTACAAATGTACCTATACATAGGGATGGATGGACTATCCAAATTATAAATTCATATGTAACTAATTAACCAAAATGATATTGTATTGTAAGTGTTAATTGCGTATAATTTTATAAATCTTGAGTTGTATGCATATATATCATTTATTACTCATTGATTTGAAGTCATAAAACTAATTTATTGTTCTTAAAGTAAGTCATACCATCAGAGTTATTTAGGTAATGAAGTGAGGGCAATTAAGTGCGAGAATTACATCAATATTTCTGATGGCTATGTATATTATCTGATAGTTCTTTTATTTGATGATCATATATATATGTGGACTCATATAATTAATATTACTGAATAATTTACAACTCATTCAAGTTGTGATCTTGTTGTAATTAAACATGCTGATTAACTTTAAACGTTCATGATGTCTAAAAACGTAACAAAACTAACAAAACTAAATGACATAAGGAGGTTATTTTTCTTTATATAATATATTATGTGTAATATAAAATCCTAACAAGTAACATTATTTATTAGGCATGAACATGGGGTTTTTTTTTTTTAAGATTTCATATTTAACTTGGAACTTGCATTAGTTGTGTAAAACAAGGGAAAAAAAAACCTTCAAATCTATACAATGTTAAAAGTGCAAGCCATATTATAACTAACCCTATGGCCAAGGGGAAATTAAAAAGCTATTCTTATTGTAATTGACACACACTGATGAGTTAACCAAACTTGGTAGAAAAAACTAAGATGGTTTTCCATGTTATATGTAAGCTAAAATGAGCTGAACTATTTATATATTTTATGACTAGTATAACTTATTAGAGTTTTTATATTACTTACAGATGTCAAATTAGCGCATTCAAATTAGAGCCTAAAATCCCCCCACCCAAAAAAAAAAAAAAAAAACCTAAAACAGCCAGCAGTATAGTAAAAGCAGACGCCACTGGTTTTCTGTTCAATGAATGCATTTATAGTGTGAATAGAAATTGAAAATTTTATCATTTAATTCGTTCTCCCAACTCGTTACTGTTTCAATATAAACCCTAGCTCATTTCCATTTTCCCCATCAATTCTCTCTCTCTCTCTCACACACACACACTCAGAAAAGGCCAAAACCAGACTGGAAATGATGATGAATTCAGTTGGTTTGCGATCCAAGAAAGCGAACCAGGGTGAAATTTCTCATGCAAAACCCAGAAATGGGGTTGCAGGTTCCAAATTGAATCCTTTCGCAAGAGAATGGGATCCAGTGAGGGATCGAGCACCTGAGGAAGAGAGGGGTCTTTTTCTGACTTTTGCTCAAGGCCTTCCTCTCTCTGAACATGAGATTTTACAGTTCTTCAATCTGTAAGTGCTTCTTTTAATTAATTTCCTCAAATTTTCCCTTTTTGTAGTCTCATTTCTTCACTGTTTATATAGCAGCAGTAACATAGTGATGCTTGTGATTTAGATTCTGTACAGGAAGGACAAAGATTTCAAAACACACAAGCAAGAAAAGATAAAATCCTATTTCTCCATGTGTGTTATCTGCAATGGAGTAACATATATCCACCTTTTTTGGTGTGAAGATGCCGTCGACTTCTTAAATAAAAAATTGAAATACAGAATGAAGTTACATATATTTTTATCCAAAATATTACTTCCTCCCGTCCTGAATATAACAAAATTTTTTCGTGACAATGTGTTTTTTTATAAGAGATACTAAAACTTATGAAGTGTCCGATACTTCATCATTCTGGCAGAGATTCCACCTGAACCAATCCAGCCCTTGAATTTGATAGAAATCTGAGCCGCAATCTCCTAGAACGTTTAGTAGTTTCTCCTCTTCTCTCTACTACATCTAAAACAAGTACCTGAACCAGGATTGGATTGAGTTTCGGTACTCATCACTTACACGATTTAGATCCAATTAAACCATTTAGATTTCTTTTTTTAAAATCCTTTTGAAAAAATTATTTTATTGGGTACATAGTCTAAAATAAAAACAATCACTTAACTGTTGGTTTTTTTTAAAAAAAAATAGATTTTATTGTCATCAGTTGAAAATTTTAAATCTGAACCGTTAAAATTATTCTTGGATGGAACAGTCCAGATCTCACCTCAGGATTGAGCACCCAAACCAGATCCCCCAACAAATGACTTCTTTCATCTGTCAAGTAGTCTGTCGTGTTCTGCAAGCCTCATGAGTTCTTGTATCCTTCTAGGACCCTTCCATCTGCATATCTTCTTCCATATCACATCCCCATTTAATTAACTTGATCCTTTCCATTCTTCTCATTTGGTGGGAGAACCGCTTTTAATGCTGAGCTCTCTTCTTTCCTCAGAAATTAGAGTCTAAAGCTCGCAAAATTCCGATCTCCATTATTTAAGCTCCCCATTTCATTCACAGAGCAGTTCATGTATTCCAAATGCCTGTCCCTACAAAAGTTAATTCCCCTCCCATTTCCAACCTCCATATTATAAAGCGCTACATCTTTTTTCGTAGCAAAGAAAAGTATATAGCGTTTTTGAAACGCTACAACCTTCAAGAAATAAGCACGCCACAACTATATTTTTTCCGTAGTAGTCTGTTTTGAAAAAATTTTGCACAATGACTTTGTGGGAATTTCTTGTCCACGAGAAGTTTGATATGCTATGATTGGCAGTGGCCCCGAATTTTCACCATATATATTGATTAGAAAGTAATTAAAACAAATATGATGAATTCTATTAATTATTTGTGTTTGTTGCATTTTGTGGCAATCAATCTTCAGCAGGTTTGGTCCATGCATTGAGAGGGTGTTTCATCCGCGAAATGTTGATGAGAATCGACCAAAGTATGCCAAAGTCATATTCATGTATTCGTACATTCCAGTGGCAGTGTTGGGGAATCAGAATGAAGCTAAGTTCATCATGAATGACAAACCCATGTGGTGCAAGAGGTTTAGGCCAATCATCAATCATAATTGAATATATATAGAGCGAATATTGTCGTTAGTCATTAAAATTTGACATGTATGTGAATTTCGAAACAAACTAATGGTTTTGGTCATTTAAACCTTGTTTTGGGGACCAAAATAGTCAAATTTTAAGGACTAAAACTACTGTTCTCAAAGCCAAAACAAATTCAAAGTTTAGGGATTGAAGATGGTATTGACCCTTAAATATAATTAAATAGTATTTCATAATTAGCCATTATTAAATAATCACTGGTCACTACTTTCAAATCTACACATGTATGGACAAGTCCTGTATGGAATTTCCGTATATAAGTGCATGTGCTTGTTACATTGTTTCTTTATTCGTCTTTTTATTTTTCCTTTCTTGAATGTTATATACCGAATAACTTTTAACATCTAAAACTTATAGTTACAATATAATAAAGTAGAATTTTACATTTTTTATACTTTATATTTTTCTCAAAAGTCGACTTGACACAAGACAATCAATATGACTTTTTTTGGGGGGAAAATTAGAGATAAATTCCCATTTGACAAATTAATTGGGAGATCTTTAGTGACAATAAGTTTGAAAAGAGGAAAGGATCAAATTACATTAGGGAAGGTATGTTGCATATTTGGAAAAGTCACTTGCATGTTGGGAGTTTGTTGATGACCTTCCCACATATGCACCTCATCTTTACTATTCTGCAAATCCCCATTATGTAAGTGACCTTCCTAGATATGCAACATAACCTTCCCAAATATAATATGCAAATGACCTTTGTAAATATGCAACTCACCTTTCCTAATGTGCAAATTCCAATATGCAAGTGACCTTCTCATACAGGCAACTCAGCATCCCGAATGTGAAAATTCCTAATATGCAAGTGACCTTCCCCAATAGGTAAGAACCCTCCCGATATTCAAGTGACCTTTCTCATATGCAACTCACCTTTCTGATATGCAAGTGACTTTCTGTAATATGCAACTCACATTTCCTAATGTGCAAATTCTTAATATGCAACTGATCTTCCCAAATGTGCAACTCACCTTCCCTAATGTTAATTTGCTCCTTAGGCCCCCTCAAAATTATTGTCTCTCAAGGACCTCAAGGCTTCATGCATTTCAGATCACATACCCCAATTAATTTGTTAAATGGGGATTTATCCTCAAATTTTCCTTTTTTTAGTATTGATACATTATTATCCTTTTATTATAGGCTTTGCTTTTGCAATTTACCTTCGTACCCAACAACTTATAAATTTGAAGGGTTATTTTAATTGTTAATTAATGTCCTTGCTATTTTCCTTATTTCACTATCATGGAAAAATAGTTGCAATCTAAATGTTTGAATCTCCATACATATAAGTAACAAGTTAAATGTTTGAATGTTTGATTAAAGGCTAATTATTTACCAATGAGGTTGGGTTTAGTGGAAATAGTTAGTTTCTCACAATATGATGAAACAAGGTTCAAATCTCTGCTAAAAAAAATACCTACATTTCAAATCTCCATTAAAAAAAAAATACCTACATTTAATGCCTGACAGTGTCCCAAACAGAATTATACTTGTGCCTAGTTAATTATTTGAATCTTATGAATGAATGAAATAAATTATATTTTGATCCGATCTAATGGTAATAAAAGCGTTGGAGGTTGCATGAAGCAGCATACTTTTTAATGTTTTGAGTTATTCATTTGCCAAGAAAACTCAGTCCCACATCTTACATATCAATTGTCACAGAAATTTCCAAAGCAACAGAAGTCAAACCATTTCTTGCAAACAAGTAATGAAACAAAATTACCAAGGGAAAGTGGTTCGGTGTTCTCGAATAAGTGACATATTCCACTTTTTATTTACTAACTCCTTTTAATTACCCGTGTAATTTGTATATAAAATAAAAGACAGAAACGTCCATTCAAACCACGTATCATATGATCAAGATAAAAAAGTTAACTATGAAATTAAATTAGATTCTTCTAATTAAAATAAATTTAATTTCCAAAAGCTAAAAAACTTATTGTATGATTTTTTAAAAAAATTGATCAATTTTAATAAATTTTAATAAAAATGATGTCCATGCCATGTGTAATTATCTTACAAAATTAACTCCAAATTAAAGCTAAAGAATTAAGAACGGGAAACACAAACGTGGGGTAGTCACAGAATTGTTAGACATTTATGTGTTCATATCTTTACTTCGGCCTTATCCCTCCATTCTAAGTCCAAAGTAAATACGGTCCATTAGTACCATCTTCACAATCCAAGCCCGCATTAACATTAAGCTGTTTCATTGGGTACCATATGAATACTTATGATAACACTATTCAATTGATCCAATTAACTTGATGTATTTTTTTTTCCTTCTAGATATATAGCATCTCAAATAAATTAATCTTTAATAGAAGGATATATGTGTTTAGTAAAAACAAAAAAAAAAGGTGAATTAGTTCCTGAGAGCTCCCAGGATTAAGATATGCCTCAAGACTTAAATAGAGCTTTTGATATATACTTACAAATAATCCATCAACAAGATTTTCACATTAGTATAGGAATTTAACCTCACAACCTTATAGATTATGAGCCAATTTTTTTTACCAAACTAGACAAACTAATTTGATATCTTTTCATGACTTCATAAGTTGTATTCGTGTAAAATTCAACTCTCTGGTTGATAGGGGACCACTAAAACTTTCAATTATTATAATTGATTTAGTCAGAACTCTTTTTAATAGAACGTATCATGTTATATATATTATCTAATGTATAATGCTACTTTTCGTTACGTAATGCTTCTCCATGAATTTCATGAACTCTTAACTTATAATATAAGCATAATTTGAAAAATTCAGAAAGTTCAGAAAATTGCATTCACATTTCAAACCAGCTGAAAAATCGAAAAGAACACTTTCAATAATGTTGAATGACATTGTTACAATCTCAATTTATTAATGGTGACTGATGATTGGTGCCTTGGCTAGCTCCAAAATACTGTAAGGAGAACAAGCTTGTCCATAGAAGCAATCCTTTGAAGCAATCTCATATGCGGCTTCAGTTTCATGGCTATATTGATCAAATCTGAGATACTTTTTCCTATCTTTACAGAGAGATCGACCTTCCGGGTAACAAGGATCCTGAATGTTTGTGAACCCTGTGAAACAATTCAAAGAAGAGTATTTTATATTGTAAAAGGAGTTCAGCATCTAAATAACGGTCTAATTAAATAAAGGGTTAACATAATTTTTAGTTACTCAAATTTGATCTCATTTTGATTTCAGTTCATAAAACATAAAACCAATAGTTTTAGTCCTTGAAATTTGACTTCATTTTGATCTGCCTGCTGATTTTCGGCTTCTGGTTTCAAGCACCAAAACCACTGGTTTCAAGTTTTAGGGACTAAAACTGAAAGGAGATCAAATTTTAGAGATTAAAAATGATAGCAAGCCTTAAATAAAATAACTATGCTTACCATATTTTTGTGGATTATCAGTGATCTTTTTGTACACATTGACGACATCGTATACTGTAAATAGTGAACCGGAGAGTGTACACGTAACTCTTGCAACCTTTGAGGAAGTTTGTCTGCGAAGTATCTTGATTTGCAGTCTTTTGTATAATTATGAGGCTGGCAACGTGAAATGCCCGAAACTACAAATTTTCTTGCTCCCAGATCGTAAAGTGTCTGTGAATAGACATTCAAATGAAATTTGAGTCATGTTGTTTATAAACAATAACTTGGAATCTAACGATGCAGGTATACAACATCAATGTTTGCATAAGGCAAAACGCACCTTTAATCCTTAAACTTCACATAATAAGCTTTTATTTTGATCCCTTAATTTTATGCATAAAGTGTCTTTTAAGTCCTTTAACCCTAACAATGTTAACAAAAAATGCAGACATTGAAAGTTTAAATATTAACAAAAGCATTATTAGATTATGCTGGTATATTAAGTTCAATGCTGACATATCACTGGGAACTAACAATGTTAGAATTAGAGGACTGAAAATACATTTTTAAAATTAAGAGGATAAATTAAAACTAAACTTTGTATAAATTTAAAGAACTAAAGTGCACTTTTGCTGTTTGCATAATAATACAAAAGTTATTAAAGTTTAATAAACTCTATTTTACATAAAGCAAAAATCAAGATAACTTATAATTAGTTTACCTTGATATGTTTTGTGACTTCATCAAGAAGGATATCTGCATACTTGTCTGGACTGAATTTGTTGCTGACGTTGTGACTCATAGCATCGTGGTAATCGTTATTCCCAATAAAGACAAGGTATAGGGAATTGGCCAAGTGATCTTGCAACTTCTCTTGATCCTTTATTGCTTGTGGAAGATCATTTTTCACAGTTGATGTGAAGCATCCTACTTGTTTTGCTAATGTTAAGCATTCTCCCTTCAACATGGGAAAAAAAATTCATTATTAAAGGACATTTAATATACGACAAAAATTAGATCAAGTTACTCATATTTGTTAGATCAAGTTTCCCAATCACACTTGTTATTTTACTATGATTAGTTGTTTGAATGCACATGTGCACTTATAAATTTACTTATGAACTTGATCTAATAAATATAAGGAGACTGTTCTTTACTATATAGATATATAATATTAAAATTGGTAATGAAATAAGAATAGTCATTTCAATTTAATTTCTTACCGCTCCAGTTGTGTTTAAGATCCCGCATGATGCAGATGCATAAGATATTCCTGTTGTAGTCTGACTTCTTTCAGAATCCGAGAGGTTTAAGTATGCAGGAGGAAATGGTAAGTCCAAGTAAGATGCTGTATGGATAAATACAAACATGATAAGTGTTCTATATTTGGATAATATATGCAATTAAAGGTTAAAAACATTGAAATAATTATTATATTTAGGCCAATGTTTCAACTATATATATGTTTGTATTAATACTACGAGGAAATTTGCAACAATTACAAACAAATACTGGCTATTATGAAAATACTCATGGTTCAATTCTCTTGACAACATTAGAACCTAGCTAGTGGCTTATTCAATTCATTCGAAGACATAAGATGTAAGAGCTCGGCACATGATTATCTTTTCATTATTATAGCCCTCTCTTTTAAAAAAATGCATGATCATAACCAAAAGATAGAGAGAATTTAATTTGAGTTGTTTACAATAGTTCAAAACATGTTAATAATTAACTAAGGAAACAATTAATCCGCAGGTCGTATAGTCTATCTCAATCAACGGTTTTCAAACTCAAAGATGGATGCCCATAACGGATCAAACTATTGAAGGCCCGGTTTAAACAAAATAAACTAAATGGATCTGATTCAAAGTTGAGGCAAATTATAACTAAGAAAAAGTATTTAAACCACAAATTAATCAAGAAACATACCGATAAAGTCAGCCATATTTCTTCCATTGGTGAAACGACCCCTTATATTATGAAAATCAATTGCATAAGGCCACCTATTAGGCTTTGCTGGTGTGTTCAAATGCATGTTGTTTCCAGAATCAAGATGGGAATCACCAAACACATACAATGCTGGCACAGAGGCATTTGCAAGCAAAGCTTGGTTTGAAACGAAGCAGAAAGACAGAAACAACATCAGCTTTATTGAATTTTCCATATCTTTCTGCTTCGAGTATGGGAGCTTTTTAATTAATCAATCACCAGTGGAATTGATGAATGGAGTATCATAAGTATATATAGAGAGAGGGGTATGAATATTTTTGGCAAAGGAAGCCAAAAATAGATAAAGAGAGTTGAATTGGTAAACGTCGTATTTGTGATAGATAATAATAACGCATTTTGGAAGTTTTGGGAATTTGTTTTGAGGGAACGGATAATTTGTTAGCCTCATATAAAATAGCAAAACGAACTGAATGTTAATATTAGTCATGGGATCTGGTATTATAACAAGCCTAGATTTTGTTTGAATATAGGAAAATTCACCATGATGACAGCACATTAACTAATTACGTAGGATCTATTATTACCGCATGAGAATAGGAGATAGGTGTGAAAGGAACTGATTTAGAGTGCTCATCTTCAGGATGAGCATCCAAAGCTTATCCTCTCATGCAGGACCGTTTAAATTTGAAGAGTCCATATGATATTTTTTAATTAATTATGTCTGAATAAATAAAATTATTTTTTAATAAAGTGATGGTTAAGAGATTATTTTTATTTTAGATTCTATACCCATAAAAATAATTATTTTAAAAAATAAAAATAGGAAAATATTAAATCTAACGGGTCCCCGTGTGAAGGGGAGAGTTAATGGTTGAAGAAGGAGAAAAATGAATGGTTAAATATAGCCATCTCCTCCTCTGCTGTTTTGAGTGACCAATGATCTAGTCTTGATTTGTCTTCTGAAGCCTTATAAATTGTTTAATTTACCCAAACAACTCTTTCCTAACTTTATTATCATCTATCAAAAACATGAAATTGTTCAATATCTAATGGAGTAAATACCCCTTTTTTTGGAAAAACCACAATAGCAAGCATATAAATTTTGGGTGACATTAGTGAAAAGTCATTAGTTTTCTACATGTCACCCATATATTTCAACTCATGAGCTAACTTAGAGATTGTTCGAGCAGATGAACCACCTTCACCAAGTGCTTTAGCAGCAGCGTCCTGAAACACTTGAACTCTTCTACGAATTTCATTGCCTTCCTGATCATCTTCCATTATCAACTTCACAACCCTTGCAACTTCCTCTTTCATTATAATCCCATTCTTATTCTCATCAACTTTCGGCCACATGGCAACCTTAAACTTCTCAGTTAGCAACACTGCATTCATTCTCTGCTCTGCAAATAATGGCCAAACAATCATTGGCTTTCCATAGAGCACGCTCTCTAATGTGGAGTGTAACACCTAACTTTCTATATACTAATAAGGATCATTTTAACGTCTGTGAATAATTAACACCAGGTTTTTGACCTGGGAAAAGACAAGAAAATTTTTTTCCCCTTCAATATTGGAATCTGTCAATCAAATATTTCAAACATTTAGAATAACTGACGAGTGATCCACAATCAACCCTACTTTTAACTTAATCTATTATCACATAGAATGATTTCATACTGTACAATCTTATAATATTATATTAAAAATATAGCAACCATCTTGGTTGATAGCACATACCTACACCAGGCAGTGCTTGCCTCCTTATAAAGTATACAAAATAACATTTACATAAAGCAAGTAGAGTTACTTGCCCATATAACATATACAATAGTACAAATATTAACTTATCAAAATATTCTACTTCATAAGTACATAATATAGCAAGCATCTATGCTCTTCAACCAGCTCACCTTCTTCTTAAACATCCTTCTTATCCTTCGAGCTACTAGCCTTTGCTGTTCATCATGAATGGGAGGGTGAGATTCTAAAGAATTCCGGTAGTAGTAATTTCCATCAAACAAATGTGTAGATTACACAAAGCATGCAAAACAAGCCAAAGTGGAATATAACCTTGCAAGCTAATGCAGTTAAGTATTTATGCGCAATGACTGATAGACAAGCTGAATAAATAATGCGCAAATAATTGGCATATACTGCCCCATGTCTATCAGCTACAAGTGATCACGGCTAAATAATCTATGCAAGGAAATAAGGATTACATGTTCTTATGCTTTAAACAGCAATATGGCACAAACAGGCATGCAGCAATCATACACAAGTGTAAAGTAGGAAAGAACTACTACCTGGTTAGCTTCCCTCCAAACCAAACCTTACAAATTTCTTCTTCTTTTGTTTCCTTTGTGAGTTTGAGCAGATATCAAAACCTATCATATTCGTAAGGGTAGATCAATATTTGATCCAACTATAATTCATAAATTAAATAACTCTCTTTAAATCCCAAATCTTCTTTAATCTCTACCCTTACATAATAGTTGGTCATCCTGGACAATTTTTCTTATTCAAACTATTCTCTTTGGAACACCTCCTTCCTTATCTGAACACATAATATTACTTTACTTAGTAACTGGATATCGCAATAAATACTAAATTCAATCATTTAATCTCTAAGCTTCCCATAGCCTCAGTAACATTCTCAATAACTTTATTAACACCTAAATTCCTAGCTATCATTTAACTCCCAAAAACGCTCAATATAATTATGTTCTCAATCTAGAGCTTCCAGATTTCTATGTCTATGTATCTCCAGTCAACACACAAACACGCGTAACAAACATATATAAATATATCAATTATGTTTTAATCACTCCTTCCATTAAACCCCACAGCCTAACCTCCTCGTGAAAAACAATTTCAGATTCAACATTCTCCATCCCCAACTTCCACGGTCAGCACACACAACAATCAAATTCATATATATTCACTTATATAACCCCCAAAATTCTCGCTTCAAAAGCGCCACAAATAAACTACTAAAATTTGCAAATTATAAATATATAACCTGATGGCCATTAATCTATTAACACCTCACCTTTTGCTCTTCAAATTCCATAGAGCCCGACACCGACACCAATGAAATACAAAGCCATTTCCAATGCTTTTATTACCTGTTTCAGCCTTGAAAAACAGACGAACTTAATATTTAACGTGCAGAAAACATGACATGCAATCCCATGACAACTATATTCAAGCTTCTAACAACTTCCAACCATTTTCCTTCCTATCCTTAAAATTCTTTGACAACCCAGATTCGGATAGCCAAAAACCCGAAGCAAAGATCAACAGGCAGTAGAAATCAGCACATGCAGACCAAAAAAACACCATGCAAACTAAAGCAGCCTCATTTACATGCATATATATCAACATCAAATCTCTTTCTTCCTAGAACTTTAGAACCCAACATCCGTAGCTTCAAAAACTCAGCCGCAGTTTCGGAGTCACATGACAGAGGTGTAGAGAGGGACATGAAGACCTTAAAATCACAACTACACACTCCATTCTAGTCCTAGTATACAATTTCTGCAACTTGATACCCCAACTCTCCACTTTCTCTCTCTAAACCCGAAGGCAAACCCATCATCAACTTCATATTCAGCCACCAAATGCAGAAAACAACAATGGAAGAGTGATTAGGAGACTCACCTTGCTTGATTAATCGGCTTGCATGTAACTCAAACACCTCCGATCGCTCCTCCAGCCCCGCCATGCTCTTCTTGCCTCGCCCTCCTTCTCTCTCTGTTTCAAGACTCGGGCAGTAATGAAATGGGAAAGAAAATGAATTCTGATGGTTACAAGGATGGGGAGCAACACGTGGGTGTGCATGTGGCTGATTGTCTTGACCATTTTGCCCTTCACAATAAACCTTATCTTCACTTTGATCCTTTCTATATTTTTCTGAACCAAGAGAATAAACACAGAAATTACTCCACCATGTTTTATATGGATTTTCCTTATCCATTAGCTTTTGTGACCCTTAAAATAATTTCCCTAAAAAGTTTGGGTCAAAAATTAACTCATAACTATTTTCCTTGAATTTTCTAAGAAAATAACTCTTAATTCCAAAAATTAATCATTAACCCATTTTAAGGATTTTATGCCTCAAATAACTTCTTTACCTCATAAAATAATTTTCCTAAAATTTCCTAGTTAATTAGAAAACTCTAAATATTTTTCTTAGAATTTTCTAAGAAATAACCCATTTTGCTATGAAAATAGCTTTAAAATTATTTAAGCCACTTTTTGGGAAATGAAATTTTTCAAAATATTTCTAGACCTTGCAAATAAATATTTTATAATTTTCCCCAATTGTAATTGGGCTATTAAATAATCTTAATAAATTTTCTCTTTTCTACTCATCCTGATTCAGAAAATTCAGGATGTTATAAGGAGTTCTAACCACAACGAGTCAAAAACCCACCGATAGAGTAGTGTCTCAAAATTTCGATTTGTGGGGCCCATGATGGGACCACAAAGCCTTGGCCTTTGGTTCTTTCAATAAACCCTTTTGGTACGTGGTCGAGAGGGTTCTCATTTTGTGAATTTAAATAAGCCGAACTAGTAGACCCGCTTGGAGCGCTCACAACCCACAAGAACTTATGGCCACTCATTTCTGACCCAAAGGCTAGCTCGTGAAGCTGGTCATGTGTTAGTGTTCCTCCACTCCCTAAAGAGATATACAAAATAGAGTTCTTCTGCTGATTGTCTAACCATTTTAAACACTTTGAGGTTGACTCGTTTATGGTAGTTGACTCGGTCTTCCAAATGTGCCCCACTGGATAAATGGGAGGGGTATTTATGATTATTTTCTTGTAGTGATGTTATTGCCCCTCGTTCCAGATCTAGGAAGCTATTCACCATCATACCATCTACTAAATGCAATCGCTTACATATATAAAGAACTGTTTTGTAGGATTCACTTGATCTTTCTTGAACTGTGTCGAACAGATCCTTGCCATTTAATGGTACGCAACCTAATGAAGTAATTATTAGCTCTTTAACATTTATTTTACATTTTTCATTTACCCAACCAGTTCACAGAACTAAAGTTCTCAAGAATCAAAGAGGCAAAAGAAAAAAAAGAAATTAAACAAGAACAAGAAGATTGGTAACCTGGAAGTTTCAAAGGTTGTGATAAGTCTCCAAATCCAGTAGAAATCTCATGATCCTCATCAAGTGCGGGAAACTTGAGGCAGAAACACAAGGAAGTAACAGACATGGGAAAGTAAACGTATGATTTGAGGTTGAACTGCTTTGCAATCTCTAAGGCATCCACTGAGAATACATTGGCAATGAGAGCAACAAGCTAAGCATGGAAACTCAGCGAGCTCAAAGCTTGACGAAGTGACGGAAGAGAGTTTTACAGTCTGATGCATTTTTGTTGCTGGGTGCAGGGCGTTTCGAGGGATGTCGTTTTGGTCAACGTGTTGAAGAATAGTGAAGTCTATGTGCGGTGGAAGAGATTGGAGGATGGAAAGTGCAGATGGGAGGGAGGACCGAGTATGGGGACAAGGAAAGTGAGGTGGAAACAAATGAAAGAAGAAAAAGTGAAAGTATGAAAATACTTCATTGCTATATATACGTATATATATATATATTGTAAATCATAATCTAACACGTGTGCCACGATAACTGTCATGGCTTACCTTAAAATCAAACTCCTATCTGACAAACTTAATATATGAAGCTTATTAGCTGAAAATAGTTAATAAGCAGCTCACTTAAAAGAAAGAATGTACACTGGAATCATACAAAATGAGGATTAAAAAATAGCGGTCAAATCATTAAATTAAATCAGTTTTTAGTGTAGGCTTCGTCCTTTGCACGAGGTCTTAAATGCCGTAGATCTATCTATAGATACATAGGAATAGGTTATTGTGGTCTTTTAATTAACGTGCTCCCTCTTGTACTTATTATAGAAGCCCCTTCTAAAAGAAATTCTTAATCATTTTTATATAAAAATTTTTAATAGGTTGAACGAGTATTAAATAATTTTTTTTAATATGCTTATATTTAACATGGATATAGTGAAGAATAAAAATTAATATAATATAATTAATGAGAGTAATATTGAAAATTACTTAAATTTATGACAAATTTAATACTTTTAATTAGTTTTGTTATTATAAGTGAATTAATTTGCTGATTCTTATAATAAGGACTAGAGGGAGGACCACTCTACTTCCATAGATATAACTCATTAGTATCTCATTCTTGTTAATAATGCATTAAGTTGATACAATTTTCACACACTTAGCCTCCGTTAAAGAAAAATGGTGTTGAAAAAATGCGTTGTCCATTTTCTCTAACCTATTTTCTTTATTGTATTTAATAGGACTGAATTTGAAAAAAAGTCATTAATTACTCTACAAGTGACTTATATTTAGGAGCAATTTTTTTCTACAAGTGACTTGTATATAGGAACAAATTTAGTGGAATGTGTAACATCCCGAATTTTCTGACTCAAGATGAGAAGAAAAGAGAAAATTTATTAAAATTATTTAATAGCCAAATAAAATTGGAAAAAATTATGGAATATTGATTTTCAAGTTTAGAGATATTTCGGAAAATTTATTTCCCCAAAAATGGCTTAAATAATTTTAATAGATAATTTTAAGAGGAAAATGGCTTATTTTCTCAGAAAATTATGGAAAAATGCTTAGAGATTTATATTTAATCTGAAAATTTTAGGATAACCAGTTGTGAAGGTAAAGGAGTTATTTGAGGCATAAAATCCTTAAAATGGGTTAAGGATTAATTTCTAGAGTGAATGGCTATTTTCTTGAAAAATTCAAGAAAAATAATTAGGAATTGACTTTTGATCCAGAATTTTTAGAAAATCTATTATATGGGTCAAAGAAGCTAATGGATAAGGAAAATCCATATAAGATATTTTGGTTTAATTTCTGGATATATTTTATATTTTAGAAAAATAAGAGAAGGATAAACTTTGAGGAATAAATATGATAGAGGGGCAAACTGGTCCAAGAATCTCCCACACCTCACACGTGTGCCTTGCCCTTTTAACCATCATATCACTCATGCATGATGCACCTCCTTCAGTTCATTTCTGCTTTCCGTAGAGAATAGAGAGAAAGCGCGAGTGAGAGGGACCAGCGGTGCGTCACCGGCGAGAGACCACAGGAGATTAAGAACCTGACATGCAATCACTGTTTTGAGCTTGGGTAAACCTCCTAATTACTCTTCCATCTTTATTTCTTTCCATCTGTCTTTAGATTTAGCTGCAATGGTTGAGTAAGAAAGTGTGGGTAGTGAGAGAAATTGAAGAAAAGAGGAAGAGGACCGGTGAACTCTTATTCCACGACAAGACTGAAGTGGGTAGTGGTAGTTTTTGAGCTTGCATGTCCCTTTCTTTGCCTCTGCATTCCTATTCGGTTTGTGTGTGTGTCCAAATCTGGGTGGTGATTTTTCAAGGTCAAATGCTTGACTGGTCCTCCGTGCTGTCAAGTTATGAAACTAGTGAGAGGGAGTAGGTGTATGTAGGTATGTATATGTAAGCATATATATTCCCGAATGGTTGCTCTGTTTTTTAAGTTAATCGAATAGGGGCGTTCATCTCTACAAAGCTAAGCTTTGGTTCTAGTTTATTTAGGATTCGTTTGGATCAGCTATTAAAAAAATAGCTTATTGAAAAAGTAGCTTATGGAGATTTGAAGTTGGGTAAAAACTAAATTAGATAAGCTGAATTGTGTTTGGATTGAAATTTAAAAAAATTAGTTTGTATAAGTGAGATTGGTAAAAGGTTGTTTGGATTATAATTCAGTAAAAGTAAGTTTGTCTGTAAAATTACCAAAATGGGTATGAGTTTTGATCAATAATGAAATATTATTAAGAAAATAATTTTACATAATACAATAAATTTAAATTAATTTGATATAAAGAAGTGAAATTTAATGAGTGAATTAAATTTTGAAATTTCAGAGAAATCATAAAAAATATTTTAAATATAACCAATATATGATAAAAATAAATTAAGATAATATAATGAATTTAAATTAATTTAATATGAAGAAGTGAAATTTAATAAGTAAATTAAATTTTAAAATATTTAAAAAATTGTAAAAAATTATTGTAATCATAACAAACATAAGAAAATCTAAAACTAAAATAAAACATAAAAAAAAAAGGAAAATCACTAATAGGTCCCACAGAAGATAATTTATTACTCTGAGGTCCCATGAAATGTCAAAATCACTGACAGGTCCCAAGGGACCTCAGAGTAATATTTTCGTTTTGTAAAATGACATTACTGCCCCTCATATTCCAGATTCACATTTGCTCTGTCATTACGATTTACAACCTCAGCAACGACTATTAACAACCTAATGAGAGGGCGTTAACAACCCTAGCAGTATCCGTTAACAACTTACTTTATAGAATTATATAACCTCTACATAAGAGTAAATTATAACCAAATAATATAATACAACAACTTTAACACTAAAATGGGAAGCTTTTTGATATCATTAAGAATTTTAACTAGATCCAATAGGATTATAGTAATATTTTAATTCGAATATCCATTTACAATCTCAACAGCGATTATTAACAACCGAATGAGAGGGCATTAACAACCTAAGCAGTAGCCGTTAACAACTTACTTTATAGAATTATATAACCTCTGCATAAGAGTAAATTATAACCAAATAGTATAATACAACAACTTTAACACTAAAATGGGAAGTTTTTTGATATCATTAAGAATTTTAACTAAATCCAATAGGATTATAGTAATATTTTAATGCGAAGATCCATTTACAACCTCAATAGCGACTATTAACAACCGAATGAGAAGGCATTAACAACCTAAGCAGTATCCGTTAACAATTTACTTTATAGAATTATATAACCTCCACGTAAGAGTAAATTATAATCAAATAGTATAATACAATAACTTTAATACTAAAATGGGAAGCTTTTTGATATCATTAAGAATTTTAACCAAATCCAATAGGATTATAGCAACATTTTAATGCGAAAATCCATTTACAACCTTAACAGTAAGTATTAATAACCTAAGGAGAATTGTTAACAACCATAGTAGTGTCTGTTAACAACTAACTTTATCGGATAATATAACTTCTAACTATAACTAACTAAACTATAACTAAATAGTCTTAAAGTTAATCTTATATAGTTGTTAGAGGTTATATTATCCTATAAAGTCAATTGTTAATAGATACTGCCTAGATTGTCAACAGTTCTCTTTAGGTTATTAATACTCACCATTGAGGTTGTAAATGAATCTTCGCATTAAAATGTTGCTATAATCCTATTGGGTTTAGTTAAAATTCTTAATGATATCAAAAAGCTTCCCATTTTAGTATTAAAGTTGTTGTATTATACTATTTGGTTATAATTTACTCTTATGCGGAGGTTATATATTCTATAAAGTAAGTTGTTAACGGATACTGCTTAGGTTGTTAATGCCTTCTCATTCGGTTGTTAATAGTCGCTATTGAGGTTGTAAATGGATCTTCGCATTAAAATATTACTATAATCCTATTGGATCTAGTTAAAATTCTTAATGATATCAAAAAGCTTCCCATTTTAGTGTTAAAGTTGTTGTATTATATTATTTGGTTATAATTTACTCTTATGTAGAGGTTATATAATTCTATAAAGTAAGTTGTTAACGGATACTGCTAGGGTTGTTAACGCCCTCTCATTAGGTTGTTAATAGTCGCTGCTGAGGTTGTAAATCGTAATGACAGAGCAAATGTGAATCTGGAATATGAGGGGTAGTAATGTCATTTTACAAAACGAAAATATTACTTTGAGGTCCCTTGGGACCTGTTAATGATTTTGACATTTGTGGGACCTCAGAGTAATAAATTACCTTCTGTGGGACCTGTTAGTGATTTTCCCAAAAAAAATTTTGTTCGATCATATCCTCCTGCTTCGGTTCCAGTTCCCCTCTCTTCTCTCTCTAATTTTCTTTTGCGTCCGAAGTAACCATGGAAGTTCATCTGAGTACGAAGAAGACTCCAATCAACGATTGCTTTGGGAGTTCTTGTAATTCGCAGAATCAACGATTTTCAGATTGCTTCTCCATCTCTTGCAGGGGTTCAATCCGTTTCTATAGCCAACAACTTTTGCAAATGGAGTGTTGTGATTCTTGCTCTCGTCGCTGTCTTTGGGAGTATCATCAACAAAATCAAGATTCTCATCCTCAGATTTCCAATGGTGGCACAATGAAGATTTCTGACGACATCTTAGGGTCTTAGCATCAGAGATATTTTTTGGTTATCAGAGAGAAAAATAAAAAGAGAATAACGGTCCATAAGCTTCTTCAAATAAGCTCCCTTCCTGAGCTTATTTTCAATCGTACGTTTCCATAGCTTTTAACCCTCAAGCTCGATGCCTTACAAGCTGTGCCAAACAGGATGAAATTTTTCAATTGAGCTTTTCCTCAAAATAAGCTGCTTATTGCCCAAAATAAGCTCTGCCAAACAGGCACTTAGTTATAGGAGTATGTTTTTGGTAGTTATATATGCTTTGTTCTTCCTCTGTTATTGCTGTCAAAAACAGAGACTATGGTTGTTGGTGGAGACGCTATGTTATTTAGGTAGAAGCATGTAGTTGCATTATTTGTTGTTGCATGAGAGTGAGTGCTTAATTTTTGGTTAGGCGGAACAGAGATTTTGGAGTGTGTGTGTGTATATATATATGGGAAAGCCGTGAGAATTATGGAGTGGAAAACATTGAAATTGAAATGGTTATTTGGGAGGAAGTTTAGGCATGATTTTATATGTGTGTGTGTGTCCACGGGTATAGGTGTTTTGGGTCTGAAAGTAATTGAGGAAAGGTTGTAACCGTGGAGTTATTATTGATATATTTATAGGCTAGGCGGTGGCCGAATAAAAAGGGAAGAACAAACTGAAACTTACATACACACACACACACACACACACACACACACACATATATATATATATATACCGGTGGATGTTAGCTGTTATGACACTTGAGAGTATAGCATGTAAGATAGTGGAAATAGGAGGTGGTATGGGTGAAATGGATTTGAGACCGAGGGAGATTAAAGAAGAATAGAGTTATGGGTTCATGGAAATGACATTTAAATAGGGAAGAAAGGGTGAGTTAATTAGCTAAAGAGTCACTGTTTGGTTTTGAATAAATATGAGCAAATGAAATATTTAGATGTTTGTGGGAAAGAGAAAATGAGAGATCAAGATAGGATGACAAGCTTGGATTGTTGATGTAATATTGGTTTCGGTGTTTGAATTATAAAGAGATTAAGAATGAAATTGAAGGAGAATAAAGGGATTAAAAATATGGTTTATAATCAGTTATGATTTTAGGTTATTTAAATAGGGACTCCATATTGTTGATTTGAGGTATGATTGAGGTTTCCAAATGGTGGTTGGAAATTTTTAACAGGTAGATTAATAACCATGATATTTATAAATTATTTCAAAGGTACACATCAGGGAAACTTTTAATGACACAGCCAAAGATTAATATGGGATAAAAGTTGTAATTAATAGAATTTGAGAATGGTTGTTTAAGGACTGTAAATTTAAAATTAAGGTGATTGAAGGATGTATAGAGGTTGAATTGCTTAGCTTGGATTTAAATAATAAGTATTAAGTTAATTGTGAATAAAAGCTTAGAGCTAGAGCTTATAGTATTATTTTGGAAAAATGAAATAAAATCAATTGGTGTGATTATAAGTGTATAATATATATATATATATATATATATATTATATTTGACCAAGATGACCAGTTACTAAGTAAAGTAATTGTATGGGTTGAGATAATTAAGGAAGGAAGCGTTCCAAAGAGAATAGTTTGAATAAGAAAAATTGTCCAGGATGACCAACTGTTATGTAAGGGTAGAGATTAAAGAAGATTTGAGATTTAAAGAGAGTTATTGAATTTATGAATTACAGTTGGATCAAATATTGATCTACCCTTACAAACATGATAGGTTTTGATATATTCTCAAGCTCACCAAGAAGCAGGAAGAAAGGAGAATGGTAAGGTTTTATTTGGAGGGAAGCAGACCCGGTAATAGTTCTTTTCTACTTTACACTTGTGCATGATTGCTGCATATCTGTTTGTGTCATATTGCTGTTTAAAGCATGAGAATATGTAATCCTTATTTCCTTGCATAGATTATTTAGTCGTGATCACGTGTAGCTGATAGACATGGGGCAGTATCAGCCAATTATTTGCGTATTATTTATTCAGTTTGTCTATCTGTCATTGTGCATAAATGCTTAACTGCATTAGCTTGCAAGGTTATGTTTCACTTTGGCTTGTTTTGCATGCTTTATGTAATCTGCACATTTGTTTGATAAAAATTACTACTATAGGAATTCTTTAGAATCTCACCCTCCCATTTATGATGAACAGTGAAGGCTAGTAGTTTAAAGGATAAGAAGGTTATTTAAGAAGAAGGTAAGCTGGTTGAAGAGCAGAGATGCCTATTATATTCTGTACCTATGCAGCAAAATATCTTGATAAGTTATTATTTATTCTATTATATATCTTATATGGGCAAGTAACTATTACTTGCATTATGTAAATATTATTTTGTATATTTCATAAAGAGGAGAGCACTGCCACATGCAAGTATGTGTTGTCAACCAAGATGGTTGCTATATTTTTTAATATAATATTATGAGATTGTACAGTATGAAATCATTCTAGGTAATAATAGATTAAGTTGAAAGCAAGGTTGATGGTGGATCACTCGTCAGTTATTCTAAAGGTTTGAAACGTTTGATCGACGGATTCTAATATTGAAGGGGGAAAAAAAAAACTTCCCTATCTTTTCCTTGGTCGGAAACCTGGCGTTTGTGATTCACAGACATTAAAATGACCCTATTAGTATTAGAAAGTCAGGTGTTGCAGTATGTAAGTCACTTGTACCCCATTCTCCCATACAACGGAATGTATTAAATTGATAAAATTTTCCACATTGTCCGTATTAAAGATAGGGTATAAAATATATGCTGTACATTTTCTCTCACATTTTTTTTATTGTATTGAATAAAGGTGAAATTGGAAAACAAAAGTGATTGATTACCGAACAAATGACTTATTTAAGAATAAACATTTCTCCTACAAGTGACTTACACACAGAGTGGTAGATATAGATGCATACTAGTCGGTTTGAGTTTAATTGTTAATGATTTTTTTAATTAGTCAACTATATGTAATCTTTTAGGGCCTTATGTATAATTTTTTTATTCACTAATGGGGGAAAAAACTGAAGCTGACCATTTCGCTTAAAAATAATATAGAAGTAGAAATCCAACTTAACTCTAAACATTATTTAAGAATTATAATTTTAAAATTTTTATGTATATTATATAATTTAAAATTTAAAAGTGATTATACATATTTAAAAATCAAAATTGAAAATTTCAAATATAACTTTGTTTAATTTTGTGGTGAATTTATTAAATGTCATACATAGACATACACACACATTAAAGTATAAGTTTTAATTATAGATCTCTTTAACATCTAAACAATGGATCTCTTTAATTTGAAATCATCAAATGCTTGAATTTCCTCAAGCGTATGTTCTTGGATGAAGAAAAATGAAATACTGTTGGCACGCGTACAGTTTATGACAAGCTCTGTTCGAATTTGATAGGATGAAAAATATACTTGCGCGTGAATGTTTGAATAAGATGACAATCCACGAAAAACATTTATAATCAAACTGACTTATGGTTTAAAATATTGCAAATTTGATGGATTCTTTATGCTAATCAACCAAGGAGGCTACCATCTATTACTCAGATTATTTTTAAATTTTTTAAATATTAATCTCTTTAATTTTACCTCAACTGTAACAGTGCTCAAACATGTGTTCTTTTGATTTTGAATGTAGAATAAAGAAATTATGTGCGCATGCTTATGCGAAGGGTGCCTAGGGACCATACACATATACACATGCTACCCTCGATACTTAATATAATGGTTACTTGGAGATTAGATTTGGTTTTAAATATAATATCTTAATATACTTCATTTCCCAAATTTGTAATTTATTCTCTAAAGTATCCTTATTAAATACACATGTCAAGGGATTTTCATCCCAAGGTAGTCATGATTAAAAGTGCAGTTTAGAAAAATTAACTTATATTTGTTACAAATAACTAACTTAACTAATTTTCTTAATCTACTCAAATTAGTTAAGTAGTTCTGGGGGCAATGTATATATAATCTTACAACTTTGTTGGAGATTGACACAAGTCTTACTTATATGAGAAAGCCTTATCTTTACGCCACTAAGCAAAAATATGTAATTAACAATAAAATACATTAAAATTAAAGACTTACATTTTTCTACTTTTGCTACTAATTAAGATTATTCAATTCAAAATTTCGAACGCTAAACTATTGAGCATCCTCATAGAAGAACCATCTTCTCCCATCGCTTTAACAGCAGCATCCTTAAACATTTGGATTCTTCTGCTGCTTTCTTTACCTTCGTCACCTTCCATCACACACTTCACAATTCTAGAAACCACTATAATCCCACCATTTTCATTCTCCTTTGGCCTCACAGCAATCTTCAATTCTTCGGCTAACAACACTGCGTTCATTTTCTGCTCTGCAAATAGTGGCCGTGCAATCTTGGGCTTGCCATAGAAAACACCGTTAAGCATGTAGTTCCAACCTGAGTCAAAAACCCACCAACAGACTTGTGTCTCAAGACTTGGATTTGTGGGGCCCATGATGGGACCACAAAACCTTGATCCTTGGTTCTTTGAATAAAACCTTTTGGCAAGTAATCAAGTGGGTCCTCCTATTTTGCCCTCAAAATAAACTGAAGAAGCAAACTCACTTGGTGCTCTCACAACGCACAAGAACTTGTGCCCACTCATCTCTAATCCTAAGGCGAGTTGGTGAAGTTGGTCATGTGACAGTGTTCCAACACTCCCAAAAGAAACATATAGAACTAAGTTTTGTGGCTGATTGTTTAACCATGTTAAGCAATCTGTGGTTAACACATTTGTGGTTGCCAATTCTATCTATAAAATGGGCCCCAAAGGATAAACTGTAGGGTATTTATGATTATAATTTTCTTGCAGAATGGTTATTACCTCTCATTCTAGTTCTAAGAAGCTATTCACTATGATACCATCTACAAAATTGAATCGTTTACAAATGTGAAGAATTGTTTTGTAGGATTCACTTGATCTTTCTTGAACTATGTCAGGGAGATCCTTGCCATGAAAGGCTATGCAACCTGTAGAAATGAAGTTCCATGAGTTAATTTTTGATAGTTATTTAGTTTAATTAAAGCAGGAAAGAAAAAGAAAGCTTTGTGACTTGGGAGTTTCAAAGGTTGTGATAGCTCTCAGAAGCCCGTAGAAACCTTGTTGTGATCTTGGTCATGTTCGGGAAATTGAGCCGAGACACAATGAAGTTGCTCTCGAAGCATAGTAAACATGTGACTTGAGGTTGAATTGCTTGGAAATTTCTAACGCATCCACTGACAGCAAATCTGTGATCATAGCAACAAGGTGAGTTCAAGAATTCAAAGAGCTCAAAACATCTTAAAGTGATGGAAGAGACAGCATCATGGTATGATGGATTTGTGTTGTTGGATGGACGGCACTTTTAGGGATGTCATTTTGATTCACTTGTGGAAGAATAGTAAAATCTATATGAGGAGGGAGAGATTGAAGGATGGAATACGTAGTTTTGGAGGGAGGCCCAAGTGTTGGGATGAAGAGAGTGACATGGAAGCGAGCAAGGTGAACGACAAGTCATTTTGCAAGCTGTACGAGTGGGATTAGATGGCCCAAACCTAGGGATGGAACCATGGCAATGCAAGGACTTCTTTTCTCCATGGAAGATCGATAATCAGCTGGTTGCTTCATCACAGAGTGCTTCTTTTCAACTTTGAGACTCTACATGATATACACCTTTACACATATGGTTCAACTGGGAAATTGTTGAAAATATAGCTTTTAGGGTTAATACAAAATTTAGTTTTTCAAGTTTATCCTCATTTTGGTTTTGGTCTTTGAAGTTTCAAATAGTAAGTTTTGGCCTCTTAAATTTCTTTTCATTTAAAACATTAGTCTCCATAATCCAATAAAGACTTGGACCATTTTATCTCTTGAAGGACCAAAACCTATGGTTTGAAATTTGATGGACTAAAACCAAAATGAGAACAAATTTGAGAGACCAAAGATTATATTAACCCTAGTTTTTATTATTATATTTGTCCTTAATATAAGAGCTAATAGGGAATTAAATTTGGTTTTAAATATAAGATCCCAATCCATTTTGTCTTCCCTTATTTATCTAAACTAAGCCTATTGATTGCATACATGTTAAGGGAGTTTAAATCAAAGGATAGTTTCAATCCAAATGATTTGAGAGGGTATTTTTTTAAGAAAACTAACACATATTTTTGATAAATAACTAATTTAACTACTTTATTTAATCTACTTAAATTAGTTAAATATATATTATATTAAGAAGAGGTACTATTAACTATCTCAATTAGTATTCTTCTAAGCTTGCTTAATTAGTAAGAGTATTTCAATGTAAAAATTGCTAGTTGATGTGGATTGTTATGTCGGTTTGTGAAAGGCCATCAAAATCATATTAATTAATATCAGTAACTATGGACTTCGAGCTTTCCCGATATGTGAAGCTCGTGAGCCGGGAGTTGTTCCTTATTACTTGACCAATATAATATTGCAACAAGTGAAGATATGATAGATATTCCTTCCCGATTAATAATTAACAAATATACAAGCATCTCTACTTTATCAGAAGAATGCCTCCAATTGTAGCATTATTGGACCCTTCATTACTTTCTTCCATTCTTTGTTTCTTGTTTTGTTTCGCTTTATTTTGTCTAATTGCTTTGATGGGTACTGATGAATTATGCGATATGCGCAGCCATCGTGAACCATCACGTCACCATCGATGGAGGGGGCAGATGACCATAAACACATCAAAATCCACCGGTTTGGGGTGTCTGCTGCTCCTCAATTTTCTCCTACTTTCCATATATTTTTTTAATTTCTTTTTATTATTAGATTCTATGTAAAATAAGAGAAAATTTGATATCTGATGAGCAAAAATTGAAGCATTTTTCGATTTTTTTCATGGTCCAAGGAATTTGCATCTAAATTAAAAGGAACACGTCACCAATCTTTGGAGTATTTTTACTTTGAAAAATAAAATAAAACTGATGATACTATTCTTTTCCCAAAAGATATCAAAATTTCATTCTTTTTATGTAGAATTTGATCATAACAAAATAAGAAGGGGAAAAAAAACATTAGAGAAGTGTGACAAATTTAAGCTGCAGAAGAGGATAGGAAAAAAAAGAGTTAATATAATTTTTGGTTCCATAAGTTTGTCCTCATTTTGATTTTGGTCTCTCAAGTTTTAAATCATAAATTTTGGTCGCTCAGGTTTCTTTTTATCTTAAACATTTATCCATATAATTTAGTAAAGACTTGGACCATTTTACCTTTTAAAGAACCAAAACCTATAATTTGAAACTTGATGGACTAAAGCCACAGTTCATGAGAACTAGAAGAATCAAAATTTATATTAACCCATAAAAAAAAAAAAACAAAGCTTCCATGTCCAAAAACCACCATTAGCGATGGCTTGTAAGATAAATTTTGTTCAACGAATTATAAAGGCGAAAAGATTACATGGAAGAGAAGGAAGGAGAGGGAATGGATTTTAAAGAAGCTCGATCATAAGTAAGTAATAGAAGAAAATTAAGAATTTAATATATAGTCCCTTTTTATTCCAAGATAAGAGGCTATGGCATTTAGTACATATATAGCAATAGCATCCATGCATCCAAGATAGGGGCTATGATCATTCGAATTAAATCATTTCCGTCTGGCCAAGTTGACATAACTCTTGACTTTATATGAATATTTCCAGAAAAAAGATGCAGTAAAAGATAAAACAGAAACCTCGTACTGCTCAAAGTGATCATTAAAATCATTCCAGGCTCGTATTTTTCCACTTGCCACTCCTAACTTTCCCATTCAAGAGATAGGAAAACGAGGGTCTTAGTAGAGGAACCATCTTCACTAAGAGCTTTAACAGCAGCATCCTTGTGAACCTGAATTCTTCTGCCCATTTCTTTCCCTTCCTCACCTTCCATTAGTCTCTTCACAATTTTACAAACTTCCTCTTACTCCACAATTCCATTATTATTTTCATTCTCTTTTGGCCTTAAAGCAATCTCCAACTCCTCAGTTATAAACACAACGTTCATTCTTTGCTCTGCAAATAGTGTCCATGCAATCTTTGGCTTCCTATAGAGTATACTTTCAAGGGTGGAGATCCAACCACTGAGTCAAAAACCCACCAGTGGACTCATGTGTCAAGACTTGGATCTGTGGGGTCCATGATGGGACCACAAGCCCTTGATCTTTGGTTCTTTCAATAAACCGTTTTGGCAAATAATCAAGCGGGCCCTCCTTTTTTACAGTTAAATAATCCAAAGAAACAGACTCGCTTGGAGCTCTCGCTACCCACAAGAACTTGTGGCCACTCATCTCCAACCCTAAAGCAAGTTCGTGAAGTTGTTTAACTGACAGTGTTCCACCACTTCCAAAAGAGACGTATAGAACTGAGTTTCATGGTTGATTGTCCAACCATGTTAAACACTTCGAGTCTGACTCGTTTTGCTTAATTACTTCGATTCGCAAAATAGGGCCCAATGGATAAACAGGTGGGAGTTTAATATTACTTTCTTGTAGAGCCGTTATTACCTCTCGCTCCAATTCTTGGAAGCTATTCACTATGATCCCATTAGCAAAATCAAACCGTTTACATATGTGGAGAACTGTTTTGTAAGATTCACTTGATCTTTCCTGAACTGTGTCAGGAAGATCCTTTCCATGAAAAGCTATGCAACCTGAAAAGAAGTCCCATCAGTTAACTTCTGATAGATTTCAGGCTTAAAAAAAATCTCTAATAAAGCTATTAATTAGTTCCATTAAAGAAGAAGAGAGAGCTTTATAACCTGGGAGTTTCAAAGGTTGTGATAGTTCCTGAAAACCTGTGGAAACAGTGTCGTGATCGTTGTCAAGTTGGGGAAAATTAAGGTAGAAACACAATGTCCTAGCTCCTCCAAAATAGTAAATATATGATTTGAGGTTGAACTGCTTCACAATTTGTAATACATCCATTGGGAAGAAATCGGCAATCATAGCAACAATTCGAGTTTGAGATTTTAATGAGCTCAAAGCATCATGAAGTGAACAAAGAGATAGCATGACAGTACGATGCATTTGTGTAGCTGGATGGATGGCAGTATGAGGGATGTCGTTTTGATTCACTTGTGGAAGAATAGTGCAATCTATGTGGGGAGGAAGTGATTGAAGGATGGAATAGGTGGTTGTGGAGGGAGGGCCAAGGGTTGGGATGAAGAGATTGACATGGACATGAGGAAGATGAATGACAAGTCGTTTGCAAGCTCTATGAGTGGGATTAGATGGTCGAAGCCTAGACATGGAACCACGGCGATGCTGGGATTTCTTTTCTCCATCGATAATTGATGGTCTATGGATTCTTTCATATGCTTCCTCTTAACTTCGAGACCAATATATATAATTTTAAATATAGGAGTTATCTGGTAAATTAATGAAAATATAGTTTTCTTTAGAATTATCTTATTTTATTTTATACATATTGTAATGAGCCGTTTAACAGTTGCTATGCCTATAAATCTTGTAATACGATGTCATCACTTGCTAATATCATCAGTTATATTCAATTTCTCTTTAAATCAGTCAACAATTTCCTAGGCTTCTTGAAGAAAAGTTAGTGGGGGGATTGGAAATATAAATCCTTTATTGTTTTCAGCTGAAACGGAAAATATTCTATAATTTATATTTTATTTAAAACTCTCACTCTTTTTCCGCTAACTCTTAGTCTTGCTTATGCATTGCTGGATGAAACTTCATATTCATTATACCCATTAAATGCTTTTGTTCCTTTTTGCATTACTAGTATATTGTTGGTGAACATTTATCCGCTTTTCTTCGAGAAGCCTCTAGTAAATTGTTGACTTAATTAAATAGGAGAGAAATTGGATGTAACTGATAATATCAGCAAATGATATGGTAAAAACAAAATCATTACAATATTATGAGGTTTATAGGCATAATCTTATATCCTATTAGTATAAGGCAGATAGGAAAGATTTTATTTAATCAAATTAAATAATCATATTATTAAATTTCTTTCATGAAAGTTGTTAAATTTTAAAGCTGATTAGTTAATGAGGTTTAAGATTTTTATTGATTTAAGTAACATACCAATAGCTTAAAAGTAATTTATAAATAAGACCATAAGAATAATTATTAAATAAACCGCGTTGTTTATAATGTCATTTGCTAATATCATCAGTTATCTGTTTAAATAAGTCAACACAATTTCCTAGGCTTCTCAAAGAAAAGTTAGTATAGATGGTCGGTGCATGCGGATGTGATGGAGTTGGAAATATAAATCCTTAATTGTTTTTTCAACTGAAACTAAAAATGCTCCCTTTAGTGCATATCATAAGAACCTTTTAACTAATTCACACATACCCATGCAATTAGTTAAAATCAATGAATGTCATAAAATTCAAGTAATTTTTAATATTTTTCTTATTAATTATACTAAATTCTAACATCAGATTAATTTATATTCTCTCACTACCCTTATTAAATATGGGTATATAAAAAACTTTAATATCCATTGAAACTATCATAGGGTCTTATAAAAAATTCCTCTAGAAGGACTCTTATAATAAGGACAAGAAGGAGTATTTCATATGCCATTTATTATTAGGCACTAAAAGTGTCAACTATAAATTAGTCAATGAAATTTCATCCAATAAATGCTTTTTGTAACATCCCGAATTTTGGGTCTAGAAGCACTAAAATTAGTTTGAATTGGGTAGACTACCAGACCCCTTTTGGCAGAGGTCCTAGAGGTTCCCTAGACGGACAAAGGGATTCTTAGGGACTAAATCGCAAAAGAAAAATTTTCTGAGACTGAGAAAAGAGGAAGTTAGAGACTCAGAAGAAATCTCAGGGCCCAGGAATGAGAATAGAGATAAATGTAGGCCAAAAGTTATGTTGGAGGCCTCAATGAGGTGAATTTTGAGGTTAAGCCAAACTAGAGACAAAATTGTAATTTCGTAAAGTTTCGGGCTGGTAAGGGTAAAACTAAATTATGCCTGAAAATCTCAGAAAAATCCTAGAAAATGGAAAATGATAGGTTAAGGCTTGAACACTTCATAAAAATTCCAAAAAAATAGGAATAAGGTTCAGAGGCCTGTATGAGGCTAAAAATGATGAAAATGCCCCTAGAAGGAATTTGTGGAATTCCTAGGGTTTTGACTGATTTTGAATATTATTAAAAATGAATTATTTAAAGTATAGGGAGGCCTCAGATAATTGAAACAAAATGGGGGAAAATAGTTGAGAAATTATCACAGGTTTTAAAAATAATTCCGTCCCTAGAAAGTAAAGAGATTGGCTTTAATTGAATTTAAAGCCTATTTATATACTATCCGGGAAAAGTCAAAGTCAAATGTCTAGAGGTTGACTTTTGACTTAAGAAAAATTAGAGGAATTCCCCGTGATGAATGAATAGTATTGGTACCCGAGGATAGATTCTCGGAGTTGTGGATCGGTAGAAAGAATTCAGTCAAGATCACTCCAAAATAAATATTATTAATTATTTTAATTATTTTAATGGAAGAACAAGGGAAGAGCATCACTCTGTTTTTGGGTATGTTATATAATGTCATGTGGATTTATTTGAGGAGAGAAAATGGTGCCACAACATGTCCCAGTAGTCTTGGGAAAGTCAGGATCCCAAAAAGTACCCTACACGGTGTAGAATGGCAAGATAGGTGGAGGAATGCCTAAGGGTTGTATTTTGCATGAATTTATATTAATTTCCTCCCTATTTTAATACCTTAATGATGAAGGAAAATGGAAGAGACAAGTGTACGGTGTGATAGGAAAAGAAGGTATTACATGTACTTTTGGATGCAAGACACGTGTACAGTTGGATTAAAAGCATGTGGATTGATGATATAAGCATGATGTCGTCATAATGAGGTAAGCATGATGTTATAGGACACTTGTCACCATAAGATTATAAGAGAAAATGGACGGTCCAGATCAAGCCGCACATTTTTAAGATCAACGGCCTGGATTCGGTCTTGTTTTCTATAAATACCCCTCCCCTCTCTCTGATTTCATCCTAAGCTCATGGAAACCTTGGGGAAGCTCTAGAGAAATGATTTCTAGAGAGAGAAAGAAGAGGGAGAAGGAAAGGCCAAGTGGTCTCATGCAAGAACAAGCTCTAAAACAAGGTATGTTTATGGTTTTTGATGTAGTTTTCACTACTCTTGTTGTTGTTGAGCTTAGTTATGGATTTTAATGATTTTTGGGAGCTTGAAACCCTTAGGGGAGGTGCTGCACGAAATTGTTAAATGTGAGAGGAGATAAAATTGATGTTAGAATAATGTTTAAAGGCTTGAAAGAAATACGAATCAAGTGGGTTTATGCTGAAATTGGTTGAATTTCATGATTGTGTAACTTGAGGAAATGTTTTGGTAAGACCTGGTTCTTGTTCCTAGGATGTGATTTTGATGATTTTTATGCTTCCAATGTGTTTAAAATGAAAAATTGTGTAGGGATAAGATGAAAGAATGAAGTTGGAAGCATTGAAATCAAAACTGAAAATTTAGTGGCAGATTTCGTTTTTGGCCTAGAACCAGGGGAAGGAATTGGAGTTTGATGAATCTAAGCTCATATTTTGATTCTTTGGGTAAAATTGTGTAGGATTGTCTTAAGGGAACAATTTTTACAAAGCTAAAACACTACATGATAAATTAAGGAAAAAGGGATTAAATTTAAGGACATAAGTCTTCCATATTGTGTAATTCTTGGTCCTAATGAGTAATATGACCCTTGTGGCTATGATTAGGATCTTGAGGTATCCAAGCCAAGGTTTAGATGTGGTTGAGGAAGCAACCTTAATGGTTGGAAACAAAAAAGGAGTAAGAAGAAAGCTTAAGGACACAAGGTAGCAAACTTGACCTTACTCTTATGTGCTTGGTATTTGCTTGCATGTATGATATGTTTCTATATTATATGATTTTATGAACTCATGTGTGTTATGATTGTGAATGTGTTTGAAATATGCCATAGGCCTATGTGTTTTATGATAAATACATGATGATTGCCAAACATGTCATTACGTTATAAAGATGTTAAGTTGCAAGCATGTTATATATGCCAAGCTTGCCATGTATGTTTGGGTGGTTATTATTTGCTACTGAGATTCTCCCGAATCTCACCCTCTCTTAACCAACCATAGTAGGTTAAATGATAAAGAGAAGGCATGCATGAAGGAGAGTATGAGAAGCAAGGAGAAGAAAGTGGAGAATTATTCGTGTCAATGATTGAAGCTATTGGTTAATGTATAATTCTCCTATTGTGTAAATTATGTATATGAATGCCAATGATGTAATCTATTTGTTTAGAATGTTTATGGCATGAATGGAAAGATATATGAATGAATGGGAATTCATAAGGCTAGTTGTTGCATGTTCAAATGAAGGGAGAATTAAAGTAAGAATTGTCTAATGAATAAAATATAGGTATAGGAGCAGTTAACTTCCAGCTCCAGTTTGACCTATCAAATGAAAGAGTTAAGCCATGAAGTTTGGTAGACATGTTGTACACATCTCAAGCTTTAAAATGATAGGTAGAACATCTCAATTGGATGTGTATACAAGGAGATACGAATTTTCAAAATTAAGGCACGGAATCGGAAAGTTCCAGATTTTACCAAATGAATAGTAACCCAAGTAATTATGTTGAAATTTTAAATCCATGGGCTTGTGTCATGATCCGCTTGAACCGTAACGCTTCCAAATGCATACTTTGAGGGGTTAAAGTAAGGATGTTTCATTTTGCTATTGATACCTTACACAACACAACATAACATAACAACATTAATTACATAATTAGCGATGTTAATCATTGTATTGAATCGCATGTAATGGTTGTATCTAGTTATGAATGATATTATGATGTGTATTATACTTTATTCTCATTCCCTAATGTTGGAATTATGCATGGTACATTATGGAATGGATGTGGAAAAAGACAAAAGGGGGGAAATTGTTAAGTAATGTTAAAGTGTTGGAACTAAGTTGTCTTGTGATTAATATGGCCTATGTTTATGCTTGGTTTAATAGGCATTGAGAGGAGGAATTAAGAAGAAGCATTGCTCCTTGGAGGAATTAGTTGGACAAGCTTTGTAAAGGTAGCTTTGAATTATAATTTGATTGTTTATCTTGCTTGTTTGTTGTGATTTGTTGTTGCTTGGATTTGGAGGAATTTTGTGGTGACTTTGATTGTTGATTGACATTGGTTATGCTTTGGCCAAATACTTTGTGGTATGTCAATGTGGATGATATAATGTTCCTTTCCTTGCATTATATTTGGCATGAATTCCTATGAGTTGGGAATGAATTGGATTGCATGACATATCACAATTAACTTGCAATGATTTACATGAAAATTATAATTCATATGCTACTGAGATTTCTTTGAAATCTCATTCCTCCTATGTCATTTTATGCACTAATTAGAAAGTAGACCAAGCATGGATCAAGGCAAGGAATTGGTATTGGGATAGTGGAGCAATATGTAATTAGATGTGTATACTAAGAGATACGAATTCTTAAAGTTGCACTGAAAAATATGGAATTTAATCAGTAAACAGTAACCCGAGAACCAATCACAAAGTTCAATCTACGGGCTTATTTTGTAAATCGCTTGAATCATAACACTTCCAAATGTATACTCTGAGGGGTTAAAGTAAGGATGTTTCACTTTTACTCCTCCCATGCTATTTAAGAGGAATTTGTAATACTTTGCCTTAAAATTTAAAAACTTTTCGATTTTACTATTTAATGCTTTAAAAATAAAAATACTGAAAATACTATTTGCATTTATTGATGGATGGAAGTAAATAAATACAATTCACTAGGCACAGACAAACGCCAATAAAAAGGAAGTGAAATGCATTATTATGCACCTTTATCAACCAATTATTTTTAATTTTAAAGACAGTGAACCAATCCATCAATGTTTAAAGTAATGCTGTGACGAATCTATCCTCAACGAAGTAAAATTTTGAAAGAGTTCCTTATAAATGAAGGCGAATATAAGACGAGGTAAGACTAAAAAAATCATCAAAAAATGGCGGCTTTGTAGTTTTTGTTGTTGTTACCAGAGGCAGCTTTGCAATGTAAAATAATATCATACCAATCATCTAAATAATTAATTATAAAAGTAATTGTAACACCAACTTCAACTATATCATAAATGTTAACTAGTTAGTTGTTGAACCACTAAGCCAGGTTTGATCCTAGGAGAAAAGAATATTTTTCTTAAACTTTATTAAAACTTCTCTAAAACATAGGGGATCAATCCTGTATTAGGAATTTGATTTTCTAAAATTTTTTAAAGTTTTTGAAAAAACTTACAGAATTATTTGTTTAGTAATTCAAACATCTAATAATTCCTAGCTCAGATATCGATGAGCTGCTTCTAAACCGTTAATATTTAATGCCATATCAATAGCTAAATATTTACCTACCGTCATACAGCCATTAAAGGTGATGGCACTTACCTACTAGCAATAGAGCCATTACTTTCCTCTTTATCGAGGTAAATACAACCTATAAGTACTTTACATAATTATATATAATTATGTATGAAAGCATAGCCTCACATGGCTAACAAAATATAAATAAAACATCCAAAATAAACTTGATGACCAACAAATTAACTTCTCCAGCTTCCCAACTTTCTTAATTCTCAGCAAACATCATGCTCTTTAAAAGTTCATTCACCATGTTTCTCTAAAACACTTTTTTGCCGTAATAAATATTGTCATATGTTTGATTGTAATTGTTAAATTTTTATCACAAATACAATATGCTTATTTTTTAAAATATTTTTTGTTTAGACATGTAACATGAAAATTGAACTATAAATGAAAGATTATAAAAAAAAAAGTGGTAGGTTTAGTGGGTTGGGGGCTAGCCTGTCACAGCCTGCCGATTATATGGTGCCTGTCCCTATGTAATGATGCATTTTGCATTGTAACTAAAAATTTAGTGCATATAAAAGCAGAAACTCGAGATTCTTAGCCAGACATTGATTTGGGGACTTGTTTGGAGGATTCTCTGTTAGGGTTTTAAGGTTTTGAGACTTAGGAGTTTTAGGCTTGAAGTTTACAAGAGATTTGGAGCTTCTTTTCTCATTTTCCTTGGTTTTCTTCTTCTCTTTTCCTTTATTTCTGTAATGGCTATGAAATACCCTCGTATTTGTGGCTCTTTGCTGAACATGTGTGGCTAGAGTAGTCATGCTAGGATTATTTTGATTTATTGTATGGGTTAAGACTTGTTTTAACTCTCTCTTTAGTATTAATGATAATGTTATATTGTTTTTACTTTGAGCTTAGTGCTTTCTTGTGATTGGCTACCACTTCTAGTGATTTGTTTGATTAGTTGAAGCTTGAGAAAGTTAAATCAATCTTTAAACTTGGGTAAAAATATGCTAGACCGGAATTTTATGCTATTAAATGGATGGTTTGTTGATAGAATAGAGATATATCTATTGACCTAGCATTGTCTAAAAAGGATTTTAGTTTTCAAAGTGTAATCTTTTCAACAAAAGTAAGAGATTGTGAAATTTTATTAAGATTACAAAATTTGATTTTGACTTAAAAAAGCTTAATTAATATTTGTGAACCTTTAGCTGACTTAATTTATCATTAAAACATTAGATGAGAAGTTTCTAATCAAGTTTTATGAAGTATAATAGTGAGAAATAAACCTAGATCCTTATTTGTCTCAAAATCAGGTTTCTAACTTGGATCTCAACTATTGTTTTCAAAGTACTTTCCTTAAATAATTTCATTTATACATTAATTTCACTTAACCTAATCATGATGATTTTTAACTCATTTGGCCTTAGTCTCTGAGAGAATGATACTTTTTATACTAGTTATAACTCATGCGCCTGCGATTAAGCTAAATAGCAAACACAATAGTGAGAAATAACCTCATTTGTCCTAAAGTCAAGTTTTTAACTTTGATCTTTTATCTTTATTTTCAAGTACTTAACTAAACAACTATATCTATACCTTAATTTCACTTAACATAATCATGAACACAATTTTGATTTTTAACTTGTCTGTCCTTAATCTCAGAGGGAACGACACTTTTTACACTACTTGCAACCTTTATGCTCATGGTTAAGCTAAATAGCGAATAATTCTTTAGAATCTCACCCCTGTTAGATTTAAGGTTTTGATGATAACAAATTAAGAAATCTATGTTTTAGTAAATTGATCGATCAAGGATTTATCGATCACTTGATAGATAAAGTTCATATGTAAATTGATAACCTTGCAGAAATGTTAATCGATAACTTGATAGATAAATCTATTTGAATGTGTTGATCGATCACTTGATCAATCATCGTTAACACTATCTTGTGAAGAAGCTTGCAGAAAGTTATCGATCAATTGATCAAAAATCTAATGATCAAACAATTGACAGATAATGGACACAAGTTTTGGTAAGTATTTATCGATCACTTGATCGATAAATGAGTTATTGATAAGAAGACAGATAAATGGTAAAACTTCCCACTCTTGTTGTATTTTGTTTAATCACCATTTATCGATTGCTTTATCGATCACCGCTTTATTGATAACCTATTCTAACATTGCATAATATTTCACTTGCTTATTGATATTTTTTTAGAGTTTAAATTAATTTATCAATAAATTGATCGATCATCAATTTATCGATAAACTGATCGATCATCCACTCCATTGAATTTTCTGCTTTCACATAACGTGATCGATCAAACTTGCTTCTAGGATTTTGAACTAAACTTCTCCACTACATCATTATCGATCACCTGGTCGATAAGTCTATGATCGATCACTCACTTGATCATTTTAGGATTTATGCTCTTTATGGAAATCTTTGTCAAACTGCATTTTATCTATCAACTTTACTATCATCCATTTATCGATAAATTATTCGATCAATATACTTTGAAAATCAAATTCTCTCTTACTTTATTGATAAATTGATCGATCAAATACTTTCCAATCACTTACTCGATCAATAATCCAGCTCTTTTCATAACAGAGGCAACAGTGAGATTTAAGAATATTCTGAATATTTCTCTTCGAGCTTTTCTCAGCCTTGATGATTATCTTAATACTCTATTTTAAGAGTTTCAAAATCATAGATGACCTTGAGCCATTTTTTTCCTACATGTTCTTTCCGAAGTTAATTTGCCCATTTATCAATCACTGGATCGATCATTTGTTAATCCATAACATGATCGATAAATATAGTTATCTGTCTTAAATCTTTCATCTTAATTAATCGATAACGTAATCGATAAACTAGTTATCGAACATAATTCAGTTTCTAGTTATTGGATCTGATGTCTGATTGATTTACTTCTCTCTTAACATAAGAATATTACTATCATTTTATCAGTTCCTGAATATCATTCTACAGGAAAAACTTATTAGATTAAAGTATTGTTACAGATTATAAAGAAAGTTCAACGGTTATCCAACAATTATTCAGTAGCTTGTAGCCTACCATGTGAGAAGCATTAAATGGCGAATACCGTTGCAATTGGGAAAACACGCAACCAAACCCTCAACAGCTAGAAGCTCTTTCGTTAACGGTTATTAAACTTCCTCAACTATAAAAGGCACGAAGAAGCATTGAATGCATAGAATTGAATGCGCGAGCTACCTTCTTGCAAATAACTTACTGTTACATTCAATACTATGTTCTTGTTTGTACTGGGCTTTAGTGTTTCTCATCCATTTACTCTGTGAGAGAGTTTTACATATCATCTTTAATCACTTTTTGAGTGAAACTCAAGAGTGTGGACTCTTGAGTGTGTCACACCTTACTATTATATTGATTTAGGTTCCTTTCAAAATCATTTTAGACCACATTGGATGGTCTTGGGCTCATTTTTTCCCCATAAAAACGGTAATTTTCGGATTTTTACTGTTCATCGGGTATAAATCCAGTTTTTATGGCCCAACTTCAAAAATTCATAACTTATTCTTCAAAACTCCAATTGGGGTGGTTCAAAATTATACTTAAAGCTCTTTAAGTCCTCTTTCAAGGAAAAATAATATCATTGTCCAATTCCTTATGAGAAAGTGTCAGGTTTTTGAGAAAGAAACACTGTCCATTTGCCAAAAACCCTGGTTCCCAGATTCTGACCTGTAACTTTGAAAAATCATTATAAATCGTATACTAGGCCATTTTTAACGTATTAGCTATCAAATTGTAGATCAGGACGTTATATTTCATCATACCAAATTTCATGACTAAACGCGTTCAGGAGCATAATCAAAAAGTCATGTGAACCAGTCAGTGTCAGTGTGCTTCCAGCACTGTTAGTTTAATATTTACATAACCAAAATGAGCTCACGAATTTTGTGGCTAAACCCCACAAATTAGCCTTCAATCTGTAGATTTCCCTTGGAGGATTCAGGCCATAAAATGTTACATTATTTTTGGGGGATGAGATTTTTGGAAATCCCAGTAACAAATTAACCAACTAGAGCACCAGGCAAGCATCATTATTATGCATGGTCACATTAGCTACTATTGGTGAACTAACATGCTTATCATTTGGCAAACTCAAATATGCAAAGGCCAAAACAAGATTCTATAAAGAGCAGCGATATAACAATCAAGAAAGCTCAACCACAATAATAGTAATTAACCATACAATAATCAACAATGCTAGTTAGTGGTAGTAGCTAGGTTTAACTTACTACCTTGCTCCAAAAGTCTTAGCTTTTCTTCCTTCTCCTCTTTTCCTTGACAAATATCAAACCCTAACCATGTAATCCATCAAAAAGGGCAGCCATAATCATTATCCAACCATGAAAAAGCAAGGACATACATCAAAATGATTCTTGAACCATAAAGCTCCCTCCTTTGTTCACTATTTTTGTATTTGGTTCTCTTTAACCCTAAAAATCACACCTTGACCTAACCCTACATGTTTTTTCATGTAGATTCCAAAAATGGGCTTAGATTTATAAAAATAAAACTGCTTCTTCCAGCAACAAACTGACCGAACCAAAGAGGGTTTTGACCCAAAATTTTCAGCTTTGTTTTTTAAGCTTCCAACACTTGTTCCTTTTAGTCTACCCTACACCATTCTTCATTTTAAGCATCATGGAAGCCTTAAAACAATGAAAAACTCATCCTAGGGTCCAGTTCTTCACTTGGCCGAAAAGAACTCTCACAACAACAACCATGAAAAATGCTTTAAAACCACTTAAACTCACTTGCAAACACTAGGATCTAGCTTGTGTTGTTATGTCTTAGCATGTGTGATGATCAAAACTTCTTTACCCTTTTTATTAATCAGTTCGGTCCACATTAAGAGAGGGAGGAGACAGATTTTTATCCATAAAAAGGAAAGAAAACAAAGTAAGAACACCTCTAGAACTAAGATCTAATCTTGAAACCTTGCTTGGATGATCAAAGGTGCTCCCTTTCTCCTTGTTTCCTCTCAAACTCTCTCTTTTTTTCTATTTTTCTCCCTTGGACAAAATGAGCATCTAAAAATGGGGAGGGAAGAGCTGATTAATGGCTAAAAATATCTCAACCACCCTCTTTAATCATAATCCAAGTGTCATTACCCTACTAGGTCTTGATTCCTCTTTCCTAATTAACATAATTCCAAATGAAATTATTTACTAAAGTCAAAATCCTCTCCATTTATGGAATGACACTTGGCTAGTTCAAATCTTCTCCTTCAAGAGCTTGACACATGGCTCAATAGGATCCCTTGGATTTGCAAGACACTAATCTTGCTTTATCGGTATACTTTAGGCTCTGAGTTTTACTTCTTTTCTATAATTACAATAACTTAGTCTCTATAATTATTTTCTATCAGATCCTTAATTTATTCTCCTCATTATTATCTTCCCAAATTGCCCTCTTTGTCTCAAAATTAATATCCTAATATTTAAATGTAAAGGAAAATTAATTTCCTTCCCTTTAGGGATTTTTCCACTTTTCACATTTATTTGGAAAAATCTTGGACACTTGAGGGTCTCCATTTAATTCCATAATTCCTTATAATTCCTTGGGATCTCATAGAAATTTTCTTGGGATTTTATTCCTCCTAAAATATTTATTTGGAATTTCCCAAATAAAATCCCTTAGTTGGCCTAAATCACCCTTAAATTCTCTCATAATTTCTCTAAGGGTAATTTGGTCATAAAACCAACTTTATAATTTTATATAACTCTCAAAGGATATTATCCCTATTTTTCCTTAATTTTTGAAGGCTCGAAAATATTTTTCCTTATTTACATTTGACCAATTTGCCTTAACTATTCAATTTCCTATAATTGGCTTGGAAAATTACTGTAATTACTTTCCACCAAAATCCTTTGACTTTTCCTTATTATTTTTAATCTTTAATAATTTGAGAATATTTCTTATCTCTAATTACCCTAATGCTTGATGTGACATTTCTCCCCCCTAAATAAATTTCGTCCTCGAAATTTAAAGCATACCTTAATGGAAAAGCTTTGGGTACTTTTCCTTCATCTCAGCTTCCATCTCCCATGTGGCTTCTTCAAAGGAAAGACCCTTCCAGACCACTTTGACCAGGGGAATCTGCTTGTTCCTCAGCTACTTGGTCTTCTGATCAATGATTCGTTCTGGTCTAACCTCAAAAGATAGATTATCCCGAAGCGCAATGTCATCATAGCTTATGACATGCGTGGGATCTGGATGGTACTTCTTTAGTTGGGAGACATGGAAAACATCATGAATCTGACTTAACTTCGGGGGAAGAGCCAACTTGTAGGCCATTGGTCCAGCTTTAGATAGGATCTGAAATGGTCCAACATACTTTGGACTGAGCTTCTTAGTCTTTAAAGATCGACCGACTCCCATTGTTGGTGACACTTTGAGGAAAACGTGATCACCAACATCAAATTCTAACGGTCTCCTTCTCGTATCTGCATAACTCTTTTGTCTACTTTGAGCCGTTAGAAGCCTTTGCTGAATAGCCTTTATCTGTCAGGAAGTCTGATCCACCATGTCAGGACCAAGAGAACTTCTTTCACTAAGCTCTATTCAGCATAAGGGAGATATGCACTTTCTCCCATACAATGCCTCGTAAGGTGCCATTTGAATACTTGAATGGAAACTGTTATTGTAGGCAAATTCAATTAACGGTAAGGATGTATTCCAATTGCCGCCAAAATCCAATACACAGGCACGTAACATATCCTCCAATGTCTGAATTGTTCTTTCCGTCTGGGGATGGTAGGCTGTACTAAATCTGAGAATGGTGTCCATCTCTTTCTGTAAGAACCTCCAAAACTTCGAAGTAAATCTTGGGTCTCGGTCCGAAACAATACTGCTTGGAACACCATGCAGACTAACAATCTCCTTGATGTAAAGTCTCGCTAACTTCTCTGGATAATCCTTCACATTCATACTGAGAAAATGTGCGGACTTATCAGACGGTCTATTATCACCCATATTGCATCATGTTTCGCTGCTGTCATCGGTAACCCCACTATAAAGTCCATGGATATACTGTCCCATTTCCACTCAGGGATATCCAGGGGTTGCAACTCTCTTGCAGGTTTCTGGTGTTCTACCTTCACCTTCTGGCAAGTAAGACACTTTGTCACATATTCTGTGATATCCTTCTTCATTCCAGGCCACCAGAAGAGTTCTTTAACATCATGGTACATCTTGGTCATTCCTGGATGAAGAGTATATTTGCTCTTATGGGCTTCTGCCAGTATCTCTTTTCTGAGTTCCGACACTTGGGGAACGTAGGTTCTTCCTTTAAACTTCAGTATCCCCTCCTCAGAAATTTTAAAATTCTTACTCTCGCCTCTAGACAGCTTCTCCTTGAGAATTTTCGCTAGCTAGTCTTGTGACTATGCTTCTCTGATTTGATCTTTAAGCAGGGCTATAAACTGGTTTTACCTCTATTTCTTTCTACTAACTGCATCTGATAAGAGGACCCCAATCTCTGAAATCCTCTACCAGCTTCTGCTCTCTGATCATCAGCGATGCTACCTGTACTGTCTTTCTGCTTAAGGCATCCGCGATTACATTCGCTTTGCCTGGATGGTACTTAATTTGAAAATCATAATCTTTGAGTAAGTCCATCCACCTTCGTTGTCTCATATTCAGCTCTTTCTGGTCATGAAGGTACTTGAGGCTTTTATGGTCACAAAACAATTCTACGGTTGCTCCATACAGATAGTGTCTCCATATCTTCAGTGCATAAACTATCGTTGCCAACTCCAGGTCGTGGGTCGGGTACTTCTCCTCATGAGATTTCAACTGGCGTGAGGCGTAGGCTACTACCCGCCCTTGTTGCATAAGCACACATCCCAGTCCCTGCTTGCTAGTGTCACACCTTACTTATATAGTACCTTAGCATTCATTTAAAACCATTCCAGACCATGTTGGATGGTCTTACACTTGAAAATTTCAATTTGGACGTTAATTTTCGGAAAAATACTGTTCACTGTCCAGTTTTCAGATTACAGGTCCAACTTTAAAAAATCATAACTAATGCTAGAAAAGTTGTATGGAGGTGTTCCAAAATTCTATAAAAAGCTCTTTCAACGCTCTTTAAGGGAAAAATATTCAACTGAACTCACCCTCACTGAAAACATACAGTTTATTGGATTAAGGTTACTATTCATTTGGCAAAATCTGGACTTTCCAGATTCTCTGCGTTGACTTTGAAAATTCATATCTCTTCGTATACACATCCAAATAAGGTGATTCACCACTCATTTTAAATCTTGGGATGTGCACTATAAGTATACCAAATTTCGTAGCTTAACTCATTCATATGGTAGGTCAAACTGAAACTCAAAACTAACTGCTCCATGACCTACGTTTTATCCCTTAACGTCTCTTTACTTTAATTCTTTTTATTTCTTTGGCATACCTAACATGAGCTTACTTTTTTCCATTCATGCTCATACATTCCTATACACACCATGAGCTTTATAATTAAATACATGGCATTCACAACATAAGTCATAATATAGGAGAATTATACATTGAATAATAATATCAATCATTAGCATCAATAATTCTCCACTTCTTCTCCTTGCTTCTTATGCCATTAGTGCCCATCATTGATTGACCTAAATGGTTGGTTAGGTAGGGGTGAGATTCGGGGGAATCTTAGTAGCAAACATTACCACATACATGCACAAGATGGATGCTAGTGTATGGTATGTAGTTTTTCATAAACTTAAGTTAACTAGTGACATACCATCATGCTTTATGCTTGGTATAAAAATGCATGGCCAAGGGAATATATTAAAAACAGAATTTCTAGCAACAATCATCATGTCACAACATCATTCAAACAACAAATACAAACCAACACATGAGCATACCATGTCAAGCACATAGAGGGTAAGTTCACTACCTTGCACCTCAAGCTTTCCTCTTACTTTTCCTTTGACTCCCTTGACTTTCCAACCATGTGGGCATTCGGTCAACATCAACAAACATCCTCTTGGATGTTCCAAAGGTCATAAACATAACCATAATGATCACAGAATCCATTAGGACCATTATATTGCATAAAGTTCAAGACTAGCTTTCTTGAACCTCAACCCTTTCTCTTAGTCTTAGGGTTTTCTTTCTAACTTTTCTAATATAAATCTTATCATTTCCCATCCTTAAGATCTATTTCTTGTCAATTAAGACCACTTTAGATGGCCTTAGATTCAAGAATACCAAATCTGGAAATTTTGGTTCGCGGGTACTGTTCACGCAGAAACTCCAGAATTTTTGCTCAACTTGGAAAATTCATATTTAAATCTAAAAAAATCCAAATTGAGTGTTTCCAAGTCTCAATGAAAGCTACTTAAGTTAAATTTAAGGGAAAAATAGTTTTAGGAACCAATTCTATGCCGAACAGTACCGAAATTGTACGGAACTCGACACTCTCTCAAAGGTTCAACACTATTTCCAGATTTCAAACCCTAACTTTGAAAAATCACCATAAATCGTACACATATCCAAATGAAGTGTTCTACCCATGGATTTAAAGCTCACAGAGTTTACTTTAAGCATACCAAATTTTAGAACCAGATATGAACAGTAACTAATTCTAAATAGGTATCAAATCAGCACGTAATTCTTCCAATTTTCACATAGATCCACTTGGATCTACCATATTTTGAGGTGTTCTAGCAAGATCTAACAACCAAACTCCCTTCCCCGCTCATCAACCATTTTGACCAGCCATCAAAAGGGAGAGAAAACAGATTTTTCAATCTTAAAAGAGAAGGAAAACTAGACAAGAACACATCTAGAACCAAGATCTCACCTTGAATCCTTGATTGATGACCAAAGTTGATAGCTTTCCTTGGTTCTCCTTCCAAAACCCTCTCTTTTCCTCTCCTCTTTGCCTTGGACGAAATTCCCATCTGATTTAGGGGAGAGATGAGCTACTTAGTGCTCTCAAAATATCTCATCTACCACATTTAATGAAAGTCTAAGTGTCAAATGCCTAAGTCTTCTTGAAACCTCTCTCTTAATTAACTTAATTCATAATATAATTACATTCCAAAGTCAAGATCCTCTCCATTGGTAACTTGACACTTGGAAAGCTTTAATTACCATCCATTAAAGGCTTGACAAGTGGCGACTTGTGGGCCAAGTAAAGTGCAAGACTCTGATTAACACTTTATCGGTGCACTTTTATTCCGGGTTTAACTTCTTTTCTATAATTACAGTGCTCTGGCCTCTGTAATTATTTTCTATCAGGTCCATAAATTCCCTTTAATTCTAAAGAGTATCTATGAATTTTCTTAGGCCATAACATTTCCTTTAAGCCTTGCATAAAATTCATTTACTAAAATACCCTTTTATCGGCAAAACCAACTCTTTAATTCATTAAAGCTACTCCACTGGCGTTTTGGTTACGGGACTAATTTTATAAATTAGTATAACCTTCCAACCATTTAACCTCACTTTTGTATACATTTTTGAGGTCTCTTGCTATTTTAAATAATTACCTCAAATGGTATACTTTTTACCGGCAATAACCTCATAAATTCCATTGAAGCTGCTTCAGGGGTATTTTCATATTTTCTCTTCACAGAAGAGCCTTAGAATATTATTTCCCATTTTCTGTGATTTTCTTGGAATTCTCTGTATACTCTTCCATTTTTACCCTTGCTGGTCATAACTTTTTGAATTTACAGTTTAGTCCCTGCTTGGACTTAACTTCATATAATCCTCTCTTTGAGGCTTCTAACTTAACCTTTGGCCTATATCTAGTCTCTTTTCTCTCTCTAGGCCTTCGAGACTTTACTGGAGTCTCTGACCTTTATTATACTGAAGTCCCTGAAAAACTTTTACTTTGCAGTTTAATCCCTGAAATTGCTTTGACTTCCTTTCTCATCTTTGGGACTTCTGCTTAAAAAGGGTCTGGTAGCTTATCCAATTCAGGCTACTTTTGATGCTTCTAGACCCAAAAGTCTGGATGTTATAACTAACATCTGTATGAACCACATACGGTTGTGAAGGATCAGGAAGTATGAGTACGGGAGTAGAAGTGAGCTTCCTCTTCAGCTCCTGAAAACTAGCCTTACTCTTCTCATCCTACAAGAATGGTTGGTTCTTCCTGGTTAACTTGGTCAGCGGGAGAGCAATTCGAGAAAAGTCCTGGATGAATCTTCTGTAATACCCTGCTAGTCTGAGGAAACTTCTGATCTCAGTCACCGTCTTGGGTCTCTCCCAGTTGAGTACTGCTCAATCTTACTAGGGTCGACAGCCACTCCTTCTCGGGAAATCACATGGCCAAGAAATTAGACTTCCTGGAGCCAAAACTCATACTTACTAAGTTTAGCCACCAGCTATTTCTCTTTCAAGGTATTTAGGACAATCCTCAAATGCTCCTCATGCTCTTCTGGAGACTTGGAGTACACTAAGATGTCATCAATGAATATGACCACAAATTGATCCAAGTAAGGACGAAAAATCCTATTCATGTAGTCCATGAATATCGTAGGTGCATTCATCAAACCAAACGGCATCACTAAAAATTCATAGTGCCCATAACGAGTTCTAAACGCCGTTTTTGGGTAATTACAAGGGCTAGAGGCCTAAAGCTAACCAAACTCAAGCCTGAACTGTATAGTTTGTTATGAGCACTGTTGCTGGATGACAATCTAACTTACCAGGCTGAACCGGAAAGAATCCTTGATGTGAAGGACAAATAGTTGAGGAATAAGACCATTCGATTGGTGAAAGTCTTCTGGAAGGGCATGAGTCCTGGTGATGCCACCTGGGAGACAGAGGAAAGGATGCGACGCGATTACCCTCGTTTGTTTTCTTAGTAAGTGTTTTGTGTTTGTTTATGTGGTGTTTTATGTGATTGCTTGAATTTTGGGGACAAAATTCCTTAGTTGGGGAGAATTGTAACATCCCAAGTTTTATCGGGTTTTAATAGCCTCTTTTTGGTTGATTTTGAGGATAGATTAGTGATTTAATGTTGATCTTGGTGTTCGGGTTGGAATTGAGGTATATTAGAGGAATAGGTGAACAGATCCCTCACAGGGTATGTTCGTTCACCGCGGCGAACCGGGAGTTCCAGGGGGGATTGTCTTTCGGGAAGGTTGTTATAAGGGCTAGAGGCCTAAAGCTAACCAAGCTCAAGCCTCTACGTCTCTTCCCGATGGCACACGCCCGGAACCTTCACCTGAAAACATTGTAAACCACGGGGTGAGACAAACGTCCCAGTAACCAATCTTTCCAATTCAAGGTACTACTAAATAGGTGCTGGTGAGGTGTCAAGTAGGGCAGTTCACAAGTAATATGATAAATGATAGCCACACAAGTCATGCAATTGCAATGATGCAATCCCATCAACCATATCCCTCACTTTGGGGGATTTTTAAGAGCCGAACCCGGCCTATCCCTCACTATAGGGGATGTAAGGAGCCATAAAAAGCCTATCCCTCACTCTGGGGGACGTAGGGAGCCAAAAGGCCTATCCCTCACTATGGGGGACGTAAAGAGCCAGCCATCATACATTAATGGAGGCCTTACCACGTGGTAGTAATAATCAAAACTCTCACCAATTCCCAATTCATGCATCATGCTCAAACCGTAATCAAAGAGTAAATAATCATTTCACAATTAACTTCTTTCAGTGGCCTATCTTTCACAAGTTACAAATTCAATCAATATCAATTTAAACCCCATAAGACGGTTTTCCTTTTTAATATACAATATACACTTTGAACACAGTTGTTACTCGAAGCACAAAACATAAATCCACTCACAATACCACAAAAGCATGTACAAAGGATTGGAAAGTGGTTACCTCTTGCCTGAGTAAGGAATAACAAACCGACAATCGGCCCCGTGCACCAACAAGGTTCACAACCGGTCTACACAAGCACACAAACACACAACCACTATGTATTAGCTTTCACTAATAATGTGGCCAAAACAACAATTGGGGACACAAAATTCCTAACTCCAATCAAACTCTACCCAACTCAAAGGCTATAACCATCAAGGCAACACTCCAAGGTCATAAAATCCATTTAAAACCTTAATTCCTTTCTAAACATCAATTAAAACTCATAACCTCAAGGACCCACTATAGGAATTCAATACCCAAACATCCCATTTGAACAATAGAAGTCTTAACAACATTCTAAACCGATTAAACATCCAATTTAACCCTCCTTAACATAATCCAAATCACAAAACTCAAAATCAACCTCTACATTATCATCCTCAATCACAAACCTCCCATTTCCATAAACCCTAATTTCAAAAACTCAAAGTTTTTCAAATCCAAGAAAACTACACTGATTAAATACTTAGACTAACCCAAAGCAATCAATTAAACTCAAAACAATCGGTCAAAAACCTCAATTCCATAACAACCTAGAAAACACTATGGTTTCACCATAAATCCTCAGAAATTCCAAGAAAGAAAGTAAATTAGAGGTTAAGATCACTTACTTGAGGTAATGGATCCTTAGAAATGCCCCCTCCAAGCCAAAAATCTGAAACCTTAGCAGAGCCTCTCTCTCTTCCTTCAGATTTTCTAATTTTTGCACCAACAAACCCTCCCGCGACTATATAGATTCTGCATCTTTCATCGCGGCGAACCTAAAACTTCACAGCGGGAAATTAATCCCGAGAGGGATTACTCGCCTGAAAGCCTGACTTTGCCGTGGTGAAAGCTTCCCGAGAGGAAACTCTCGCTCGCCCAGAAAACCTTCGCCGCGGTATACCCCTACCTTCGCCGCGGCGAGACCTTCCCGAGAGGGAAACCTCGCTCACCTGAACTACTTCGCTGCGGCGTCCCTATGACTTCACCGCGGCCAAACCTTCCTGAAAGACAATCCCCTCTGGAACTCCCGGTTCGCCGTGGCGAGGGTCTATTCACATATTCCTCCAACATACCTCAATTCCAACCCGAACACTAAAATCAACATTAAATCACTAATCTATCCTCAAAATCAACCAAAAAGAGGCTATTAAAACCCGATAAAACTTAGGATGTTACATCAAGTGGTTGAGACCGAACCGGTATAAATTCTGTGTCTACTCTTTACGGTGAAATCGCTCTAACTTACACTCTTTGTTTCTGTTTAGCTTACTGCTTTAAATTCGTAAAATTTTTATAACTCACCCAATTCAACTCACTCTTGGATGAGACTGCCACTAACATTTGGCATCAGAGCAGGTCTTTTCAGCAAAGACTTAACAGTTCAAAGAGAAATCTAATGGTAGGTTTTAGAGACAGCGTGCTACCCGAAGGATGTTCAACGTCAAAGCTATCTGGCTTCAATGGAGAAAACTACACCTTGTAGAAGATGAGAATGAAGATCTTTATCAAAGCTACATAATACAGATTTTGCGACATGATTGAACATGGGAATTACATCCCAATGAAAACCATAGACGGTCAACAAATTCATAAGAGTCCCAGTGAGTTCGATGAAGAAGACAAGAGGCTAGTGACACTGAATGATAAAGCTATCAATATACTAACCTGTGCGCTAAGCCAAAGGGAGTATTTTCAAGTTTCCAGTCTAGAAATTGCAAAAGAAATGTGGGAGGCATTGGTGATTGCTCACAAAATAATAACAGGCATCAAACAAAGTAGAATCAACACTGTTACCACAGAGTTTGAATTATTCAGAATGAAGTATAAAGAAAGCATCAGAGACATAGAAGTCAGATTTTCACACCTTATCAATCATCTTACTGCAATTGGAAAGAAGTATAGTTAAGAGGATCAAGTGAGAAAAATCTTAAGTGGTCTCACCAAAGAATGGGAGCAAAAAAAAAAAGCCATCGAGGAAACAAAGGGAGAATCAATTGGCTCTGTCACAGCTCTGTTTGGGAGTTTGGTAGAGTATGAGAGCAATCAGAAATACAAAAAGGAAATGAACGAGAAGAATCGTAAAGGCATTACTCTCAGAACTCAAGAGAGTGAAGATGATGACGAAGAGGATCTGGAAGATGATGAAATGGGTCTTATCGGCAGAAGGTTCAAGAAATTCTATAGAAACAAAGCCAGAAAGAGGTTTCAATCAAAAAGTAAAACATCCACATCTCATAATGAGCTAAAAGAACCAATCATCCCCTTCGAATGCAAAAAGCCGGGGCACATCAAAGTAGAGTGTCCTCAGCTATCCAAGATGAAGGACAAAGAAAAGAAGAAAGAAAAGTTCTGAAAGAAGAAAGCCTTTGTCATGTCAATCTGGGGAGATAGTTCCTCAAAAGAAGAAGAAAGCGACAATGAAGAAACCACCAACATTTGTCTTGTGGCTCAGGAAGATGAAGATACAGAGACAAGTAAGGTAATCACTTTTGAACCCTCATATGATGAATTTCAATCTGAATACAATGCATTACATTCAGAATTAGTAGGAATTGCAAAGGAGTTGGTAAGCTACAAGAAAAAAAAAAGCTTCTGGAGGAACAGCAAGCGAAGCAGAAAGATAGCACAACTCCACCTCCAGTACGTACGGAATGTGAGCAAAATAGAAGAAAAGCCGAGGACTTCACAAGAACCTTGGAAGAATTCACTAAGGGCAGTGAAATGCTTAAGGTGATTCTGGGAGCTCAATGGTGTTCAATGGATAAAACCAGAATAAGATATGATCCTGTTCAAGATAAGATGAAAGGAAAGAAGAAAAGTGGTGGTTGATTGTATCTTACGTTCTTTAAAAGTGCTATTCATTCCTCTAACCCTTTTGCATTATGTTGTTATTGCAACCGTAAAGGTCATACAGCCTCTTCTTGCTATCACAAGAAGAAAGGAACCTATAGCACATTAAAATGGGTGCCCAAAGGTACTTATATGCCTAGGACAATTCATACTAACCAAAAAGGACCCAAGAAGATATGAGTGCTTAAAACATGATTGTGTTATTGCAGGTATGTCTCAAAGCATCCAAAACAAACAAATGGTACATCAATAGTGGATGCTCCAGACATATAACAGCTGATACCGAGAAGTTCACATCACTCAAACCAAGGGAAGGAGGCAAAGAGAGCTTTAGTGGCAATCAATCTGGGAGAATTACTGGAATTGGAAAAATAGGAAGTGGCAAAGGAATGAAGGTTGAAGATGTCTACTACATAGAAGGCTTATATCACAACCTGCTCAATGTAAGTCAAAGTACTGACAAAAACAACTGGGTAATCTTCGATTCAGAGGAATGCTTAGTCATAAGCAAAGATGACTTGCCACTAAAGAAGGAAGAATTGAACGTAAAGTTGAGAGCTCCATGGGACGGTAATCGTTATGCTATTCAAATTGATTCAAAATCTTATGAAAATTTTTTTATTAGCAAAAAGGAGGAAAGTTGGCTTTGGCATAAACGACTTGCACATATTAACATGAATCAACTTTCAAAATTAACAAAAAGGGACTTGGTCATTAGTTTACCTAAAATTCAATATGAACATGATATTATTTGCGATGCCTGTTAGAAGGGTAAACAAACAAAGTCCTCATTTAAATCAAAGAAGATAGTCTCAACCGAAAGGCCACTCCAAATGCTTCATATGGATTTGGTTGGTCCGTCAAGAGTCAAAAGTTTCGATAGAAACTTGTATACTCTTGTGATAGTTAATGACTATTTGAAATTCACCTGGACTCTGTTTCTTTCCTCTAATGATGAGATATTTAATGCATTTATCATTTTTGCCAAAAAGGTCCAAAATGAGAAAGGTATTTCTATCATGTCAATCAAGTCTAACTGTGGAGGAGAATTCGAGAACAATGAATTCATGGACTATTGTGAAGAGCATGGGATTGATCACAACTTCTCAGCATCTAGAACTCCCCAACAAAATGGAGTAGTGGAAAGAAAGAACAGAGTGCTCACGGAAATGGCAAAAGCAATACTAAATGAGAAAGGAATTTCACAAGTGTTCTGGGCCAAAGCAATGAGCACGACATGCTACATCTCCAATAGAGCTTGCATAAGAACACTGCTCAGAAAAACTCCGTACGAACTATATAAAGGAAGAAAGCCTAATCTGGCTCATCTAAAGATCTTCGGTAGTAGGTGCTAAATTCACCAAAACAATAAAGAAAACCTCGGTAAATTCGATCCTAAAGCTGATGAAGGTTTATTTCTTGGTTACTCTAATCATAGCAAAGCTTATAGAGCTTTTAACAAACATACCTTCACTATTGAAGAGTCAATACATGCTGTGTTTGCTGAAACTGAGTTGATTTCAAAGCCTCTAGATGATGATGTTGAGATCATTCAAAATTTTAAAAACTTGAATTTGAACAAATCTTCAAACAAAGTACTTTCCGAAGAGTTTTTAGAAAACAAGGTTGATTCAAATGAACCTCTTTCACAAGAAAATTAAGAATAGCCTAAAGCTTGGAGACATAATAGGAATCACCCTTTAGAATAAGTCATTGGTGAAGTCAATAAATGGGTCAAAACCGGGAGACAAGTATTCAATAAAGTGTGTTTCTTTGCATTCATTTTACATATTAAACCAACCAATGTTGACGAGGCTCTATCCGATGAGTTCTGGATAGTCGTAATGCAAGAAGAACTTAACCAATTTGAGAGGAATCAAATTTGGGAATTGGTACCCAGACCTACTGACCATCCAGTTATAGGCACCAAATAGGTATTCAAAAATAAACTCGAAGAATTTGCACAAATCGTCAGGAACAAAGCCAGATTAGTAGCTAAAGGCTATAATCAGGAAGAAGGAATTGATTATGAGGAAACATATGCTCCACTAGCTAGGTTGGAGGCCATAGGAGTATTCTTAACCTTTGCTTGCATCAAGAATTTTAAATTATACCAAATGGATGCTAAAAGTACATTTTTGAACAGTTATATTTTGGAAGAAGTTTTTATCAAACAGCCTCCTGTTTTCAAAGATTCAAAGTTTCCTGATCACGTTTACAAATTGAAAAAGGCTTTATATGGTTTAAAACAAGCTCCTAGATGTGGTACGAATGCCTTAGCAATTTCCTGATAGAAAAAGGCTTTGAAAGAGGCAAAGTGGATGCTATACTTTTCATTAAAAGAAGTAGAAAGGAACTTTTGATTGTTCAAATTTACATGGATGACATTATTTTTGGAGCTAAGTTAATACAGGGTGAGTTCGAAATGTCGATGATGGGAGAACTAAATTTTTTTTCTGGGATTGCAAACCAAGCAAAAGAAAAATGGCATATTCATATCCCATATGAAGTATTTCAAGGAGTTACTCAAGAAATATGGATTAGAAAATGCTAAAAGTGTAAAGACTCCTATGAGATCAACCATTTCACTAGATGCAGATGAGAACGGTAAGGACGTAAATCTAACCAAGTATAGAGGAATGATTAGGTTATTACTCTATCTCACGACAAGCAGACCAGATATTCAATTTAGTGTGGGAATGTGTGCAAGATATCAATTAGCTCCCAAGGAATCATATGAAGAAGCCGTCAAGCAAATCCTCAGATATCTTGTCAGAACACAAAATTTGGGAATCTGGTATCTAAAGAAAGGAGCAAAATATCTAATGGGATACTCAGATGCTGATCATAGAGGTTATAAGACAGACAGAAAGAGTACCAGTGGACAATGTCAATTCCTGGGAGGATGCCTTGTCTCGTGGTCGAGAAAAAAGCAGAATACTGTGGCAATATCCTCCACAGAATCTGAATATGTTGCCATTGCCAGCTATTGTGCATAAATTCTATGGCTAAAGTAGCAACTACAAGATTTGGGAATCAACTTGAAGGAGATTCCAATTCTGTGTGACAGCACGAGCACAATAAGCCTATCCAAGAATCCAGTTCACCATGCTCGAACCAAGCATATTGATGTCAAACATCATTTTATTCGAGACCATGTTCAAAAGAAAGATGTAAAAGTAGAATTCATCCCCACTAAGTATCAAATAGCAAATATTTTTATGAAGCCCCTTGATCAACAGAAGTTCAATTACTTCAGAAGAGAATGAGGAATGGTAAATCCCAATGAGCTGTAAGAAATTTCTCATTATCTCTCTAATTTAAGTCTTTAGATTTAAAGTTTTTGATGATTAAGAGACTAACTTAAGATCAGAGTGTATAGAAATTTGTTTTGTAAGAAGCTTTGTTTCGTCAAAGAACACTAGAGGGAAACAAAGTATGGAATGATTGATGAAGACATCGATAATCATGCTACAAGGAAGGGTTGATTCATTGATCAACTGATCGATAAATGAGGTATATGAAGCAAAAGGAAGAAGTTGGAAGGAATGTCATCGATAAGCTGATTGATCACTCAATTATCGATCAACACATCAATCAACAACAACGTAAAATCACAGTTAAGACCAATAAATGTTTAAGAATTATTGAAAAGCTTATTGATAAATTGTTAATCAATTAAATGATCGATAAAGCAAGCCAGATACACATTTTTACTTAACATTTATCGAATCAATGATTCATTGCTTGTTAACTTGATCGATAATTGCCTTTAGTATTCTTCTATATTCTTATTATTTATTGAATACATGATCGATCATTCATTAATCCATAACTTGATCAATAAATTTAGTGTTTATAATGTTCAATTTTTGAAAAAACCCTGTTAGCTATCGCAGCCCTAACTTGATAAACCGTTCCCCTGTTCTTACATAATGGTCCAAAACTCACTATTCTATTCAATTGATGTTCCCTTTCCACTTGAAATCACTCCTTAAGCTTCCTTGTTCTCCACTGTACCCTTCAAACACTCTTTTCACCGATCAAATCCTCAGAATCCCTTGGTACAACAAGAAATGGTGAGATTCAAATAGCCTGGAAGTGACCAAGAAGAAAACACAGAAAAGTAAACCCAGTCCAGAGATATTGCCACTCCGGAATGAAGAAAAGATATAGACCCAAAGTAAGGCAAGATCATTCAAAGAAAAAGGGGGTACTGAGAATAAGAGAGGGCCAAGTCGAAGGAGCTGGGCAACCTATGCCACAGAGATGATCTCCACGCTCAAAGTCCAAACTAACAGCTCTGATCGAAGATTCAGAAACAGAATTTGATGATGAAGCTTCAGTTTAGAAAGTTGTGGAGGCTGCATTATGAGCTCCTATATCTAAACAACTAAGGCACAAGAAACAGAGAACGGATGAGAGAGTGCCTCAACAATCTTCTAGCCAAGGTATACATTCTGAAGCATCTGAGTTATTGATTGGAAACTTAGATCAAGATGTGAGCTTATGAAAATTCAAAGCTGATTTCACAACTAGAAAGTTCTGTCTTGTGGTCTCAGTAGATTTGGACAATCTGAAAAGGAATGAGAAAATTAAGTTAGACTTGAGTAACCCTCTGGCACACTATTCTAACTGGTTGAGTATTGGTGGTGAATACTGCCCTAAGGTGGTCAAAAGATTTTATTGCAATATAGACTCTATAAAAGAGTATGATGACCAAGATAATTTAGTGAATAATTATTTCACAACACGACTTAGAGGCAGAACCATTACCCTCACTTCTGCCAAGATAAATGAGCTCCTGGGAAATCCTGAATATGTCAAAAGAGGGGATATGAATGAGATAAAAGCATATAAGGTTTTGATGCAGAGTGATAGTTTCCTAGGACAGCTGAACTTCCCTCCGAAATAAATGTGTGATTATTATAAAATAATCCACTATATTTATTCGAGGAGCATGGTGAATAAGTCCGGCAATTTCTCACACCTAAATCAGGATGACTACCTACTGTTAGCGAGGATAATCAATGAAGAGAAGATCATTGGAGCCTTGATTTATAGTGAGATGAAGGATTTTACCCTTAATAAATCCAAATCCACTCCCATCCCCTATCCTCAACTGGTAACATACTTCCTCTAAGCACACAACATTGCACCATTCGAGCCTGGGGAAGTTAAAGTAAAAGTTCCTGCATTTGGAATTAACCAGTTCGACAAGATGAAGATGCTTGTGCCTTTTTTATCTTCCCAGAAATTGGCAAGAAAGGAGAAAGGAAAGCAACCAATAACAAGTGCTTCAAAGGGCCAAGATGAAGCTAAATCCTCTACAGAGCCCTCTCAAACCTCAGGTCTCTCATTTTATGGCAGCTCTATTCGAAATATTTTCCAAACTGAGCTATAAGAGTATGAGAAAAGATTATATGCCACGACCAAGGACTATGGGGAAATATGAGACAAGAAATTTGATGGCCTTTCTAAAATTTGGGATCTTCATCGCCAAGCTATGGTAGTTTATGAAAAAGAAGTCTCACAGAGGTTTGATTATGTTGAAAGAGAAAACAGAGACTTAAAACAGATGGTGACCTCTCTCTGTAACAATTTCTCAGTACCAAGCACTTCCTTCAATTTTAAAGACCTACTTTCACACCCACCATCTCCTCCTCATCCTCAACCAGAACCACCTACATCACCTATATCCACTTCTCCTATTTCTTCTTCACCATCTACACCTTCCACCTCTCCCACTCCTCCTCCTACTACCTTAGCTCTTATCATGGTCCCTCGGTCTACTCCCTCTATGCTACTTCCATCCATTCTTCCTCTTCCCATCTCAATCATCTTGCCTTACCCACCTTCTGATACTAACGAAAAAAGAGAGAAGAAATCTGTTTAGTTATTATTTGTGTTTCATGTCTTTAATCTGTTTAGTTATTATTTGTGCTTCATGTCTTTATGCTTTCTGCTATGTTATGATTCGTGTACGTCTAATATGTAATTTGAATTCTAGTATTTGAATTCTGGTATTTACCTGTTATCCATTATCAATAGTGTATTTTTGTCAGTTTTCTTATTTGTTGCAAATTTTACTGATTTTGTGATTAGAATTACACTGTTAACTAATGATATATGATTAATTTTACACCTGTGTTTTGTCATCATCAAAAAGGAGGAGAATGTTAGATTTAAGGTTTTGATGATAACAAATTAAGGAATTTATGTTTTAGTAAATTGATTGATCACCTGATCGATCAAGGATTTATCGATCACTTGATAGATAAAGTTCATATGTAAACTGATAACTTTGCAGAAATATTAATCAATAACTTGATAGATAAATCTATTTGAAGGTCTTGATCAATCACTTAATCCATCATCGTTAACACTATCTTGTGAAAAAGCTTGCAGAAAGTTATTAATCAATTGATTGATGATCCAATGATCGAACAACTGACAGACAATGGACACAAGTTTTGGTAAGTATTTATCGATCACTGGATCGATCATTTGTTAATCCATAATGGACACTTCTGCATGTTCTTTTCGAAGTTAATCTACCCATTTATCGATCACTGGATCGATCATTTGTTAATCCATAACATGATCGATAAATATAGTTATCTGTCTCAAATCTTTCATCTTAATTAATTGATAACGTAATCGATAAACCGGTTATCGAACATGTCTTCAATCAAGGTTGTTTAGTTTCTAGTTATTGGATCTGATGTCTGATTGATTTACTTCTCTCTTAACATAAGAATATTACTATCATTTTATTAGTTATATTCCTGAATATCATTTTGGAGGAAACACTTATTAGACTGAAGTATTGTTACAGATTACAAAGAAAGTTCAATCGTTATCCAACGATTATTTAGTAGCCTGTAGCCTACCATGTCAGAAGCATTAAATGGCGAATACCATTGCAACTGGGAAAACATGCAACTGAACCCTCAACAACTAGAAGCTTTTCCGTCTAATGGTTATTAAACTTCCTCAACTATAAAAGGCATGAAGAAGTATTGAATGCATATAATTGAATACGCGAGCTACCTTTTGCAAATAACTTACTGTTGCATTCAATACTCTGTTGTTGTTTATACTGGGCTTCAGTGTTTCTCATCCATTTACTCTGTAAGAGAGTTTTACATATAACCTTTAACCACTTTCTAAGTAAAACTCAAGAGTATGGACTCTTGAGTGGGTCTGTAACCTTACGGGCAGTAAGGGGGAGGGATTGAGTGAATCAATTGATTTACTATGGCACCGAAGGTCCAATTAATCTTGGAACTTAGTGAAATACTTAGAGGTATTCTGAGGACTGGACGTAGGTCAAGTTGTTGAGACTGAACCAGTATAAATTTTGTGTCTACTCTCTATGATAAAATCGCTCTAACTTACGCTCTCTGTTTCTGTTTAGCTTACTATTTTTAATTCACAAAATTTTTATAACTCACCCAATTCACTCCCCTCTTAGGTGAGACTACCACTAACAACCCCTTTTTTCATGGTATACAGCAAAAGCAAGTATTTCTAAGGGCAAGGGAGTTGTGATTGGTAGAGCTTAAAGCTAGAAGAGGTTGAGGGATTTCTTATGTATTTTGTTTAAATATACTTACTATATTTTGCTATTCTAGATGGAAGATATAAATGTGTATGTATATGTGTGTGTGTATATATATACTGTTATGTAAATATTCCTCCATAAGGAGGAGTTTGGGGAGTTTAGGGAATCTACAATGTTCTTTTTTATTTCTTGTATTCGTTTTACTTATTATTATCTTTTTAGGATACTGTTATCTTTTTTCAGCTGAGAATATGTTAGAACCTTGGCATTTAATTTTTGAAATTTTTAGAATATTTTACATTTAATCGCTAAAATTAGGATTGAGGCTATAAATAATTCTCAACACATATCATTTTGTACACCTTTATATGAAATAGAATTAAACATTGAATTTCTTTCTCTCGGAGTTTCTCTCTGATTCTTTGTATGTCTGCTATTCTTCCCCCTCTCCTTTCCCCTTCACTGTCTTACATCACTTTTATATGAAAGCATTTTGAAAAAAATATGATAGATAGATAAATACTCCCTCCATCATTTATTATAAGAAACAGTCACATAATTTGCTCAATCACATCATAGCAACATAAATCAATTAACACAAACATATTTAAACAAGCAAGAAAGCATTCAAATTATGAGTTCGATGCTACCTCTTACTCAAGTATTCCAATGAACACTCGAGAATTTGAACAATCTTCTCAAGTAGAGTTATCCAATCCTAGGCCACTTGTATATCCAGTGTAAACTTCCCTCTCAAATATGTGTATAAAACTCATCATAAAACCATTACTATGGTAGAAAAGGAAAACCGTTACAATAAACTACCATAGTAGCTAGAAAAGAAATTCGTATACATTTGAAACTAACATTGAAACCCATGGGCCAAAACCCAAAAATCTGTTGCATGCAACCAAACCATTCATTTAAATCTATTATGCCTCTGAACCGCCAGCTTGGGTAACAAAAGGTATCAAACATGAGCCCATCCAATTGTTTTCCTATAACATAAACCAAAGTTTCATAAAACATAAGAATGGCCTCCGGCCAACCAAGTAAGGAATCAAAAGTCTCTCCAATTTACACTACCACTATATCAAAAAAATATTTTCAAAATGGCTCTATGAGTGGCAATATACAGTCCAATAATACATAGTGCATAGGCCAGAGGCATTACTACTAAAGTAGCTCAAGCCTCTGCGTCCCTTCCTGGTGGCACACGCCTAGAACCTTCACCTAAAAACATTTTAAACCATGAGGTGAGACTAAAGTCCCAGTAACCAAGATTTCCAATTCAAAGTATGGACTAGTAGGTGCTCGTCAGGCATCAAGTGGGGCAATTAACATGTAATCTCATAAACGTTAGCTGTAAAACTCATAAAGTGCAACGAAGCAACGCATTAACCATATCCCTCACTTTGGGGGATTTTTAAGAGCCGTAACCGGCCTATCCCTTACTATGAGAGATGTAAGGAGCCAAAAAGCCTATCCCTTACTATGGGGGACATAAAGAGCCAACCATCATGCATTAATGGAGGCCTTACCATATGGTAGTATCAACTATGTCTCTCACTATTTCCTAACACATGAATTATGCTAAAGCATTTTGCCAAAAATTAAGTCCACATCTTAAAAGTACTTCATTGGGTGGCATAACTTCCAAATTTCCCAAAACATTCAACATCAAACCAAAACCCCATAAAGCAAATTTTCCTTTTCAATATATAAAATACATTTAGATCATAAATTGTTACTCGGAGTGAGAAAATAACAAAACTACTCACAATACCATGATAGCATGTATAAAGGATTGAAAAGTGGTTACCTCTCGCTTGAGCAAGGATTAACAAACCATTAACAATGCCTTGTGCACCAACAAGACTTGTAACTAGTCTACACAAGCACACAAACACACAACCACCATGTATTAGTTTTTAAGCTAACAATGTGGCCAAAACAATACTTGGGAACACAAAATTCCTAGCCTCAACCAAAACTCTACCCAACTCCAAAAGGCCTAACCATCATAGCAACACTCTAAAGTCACAAGAGTCCATTATAACATTACTTCCCTTCCAAGCATCAATCAGAATTCAAAACCTCAAAGACCCACTCTAGCAATTTCACTCCCAAATGTCCAAAGAGAATAAATCAAGTCCTAACAACATTCTAAACTGATTAAACATTCAATTTAACCCACATTATCATAGCCTAAATCACAAAACTCAAATTCAACCTCCATATTATCATCCTCAACCATAAACCTCTATTTTTTTATAAACCTTAACTTCAAAACTTCAAAATCTCCAAGCCCAAGAAAACTACACCGATTAAACACTTAGACTAAACCATAACAATCATTCAAACTCAAAATAATCAATCAAAAACCTCAGTTTCAACAAAACCTAGAAAAGCTTTAGGGTTTCACTATAGAATCCTTAAAGATTCCAAGAGAAAGAGTAGATTAGAGGTTAAAATCACTTACTTGAGGCAATAGACCCTTAGAAGCACTTCCTCTAAGCTAAAAATTCGAAACCCTAGCACAGCTCCAACTCCTACCTTTGGAAATTTAAATTTTCATGTATAAGACCCCCTCCTACTAATTTATACACGGGGACTTTCGCCGCAGCAAATTAATCCCCAGAGGGATTTACTTGAATGAAAACCAAACTTTGGGGCAGCAAACTCCTATCTTTGTTGTAGTAAGAGGAAACTCTTGCTCACAAACAACCTTCACTGCAAGGAGACCTTCCTAAGAGGGAAACATCGCTCACTAGAACAACTTCACCACGACATCCCTTTAACTTTGCCATGTGGCAAAAGCTTCCCGAGAAGAAACTCTCCCGAAACTCCTTAGTTTGTTGTGGCGAACAAATCCCAAGAGGGATTGTTCACTTATTCCTCCAACTTACTTTAATCCTAAACTAAACAACAAGATTCAAGTTTAAACACTAACTATCCTAAAAAATCAGAGTTAAAGGGGCTACTAAAACTCAAAATAAAACTCAGGACATTACAATTCTCCCCAACTAAGGAATTTTGTCCCTAAAATTCAAGCAAGCACACAAGAAACCACACAAACAAACACCAAACACTTACTAAGAAAACAAAAGGGGGTACTCGCGTTGCATCTGCTCCTCCGTCTCCCAGGTGGCATCACCAAGACTCATCCCCTTTCATAAAACTTTCACCAACCGAATGGTCTTATTCCTCAATTGTTTGTCCTTCACATCAAGAATTCTTTCTGATTCTGCCTAGTAAGTTAGATTGTCATGCAACTCCACCACCTCAGGTTCTAGGATGTGAGATAGATCAGGGTAGTACTTCTTTAGTTGGGACACATGGAATACGTTATGCACATTGGACAAGTACGGAGGTAAAGTAACCCGATAGGCTACTTCTCCAATTCCCTCCAAAATTTCAAAGGGTCCAAGGAATCTAGGAGATAACTTCTTTGCTTTAATGGACCTCCCAATACCAGTAGTAGGCATGACCCTCAAAAACACATAGTCATCTTCTCCAAATTCTAACTGTTACCTCCTCTGATCAGTATAACTCTTTTGCTGACTTTGAACTGTCAATAATTTCTACTTAATGATCTCGATTTTCTTCATGGTGGCATCCACCAAGTATGGTCCTAACACCGTTCTTTCACTCAGTTTCATCCAGCAAAGAGGTAATCGACACTTCTAGCTGTAGAGTGCTTTTAAGGGGCCCCTTAGATACTAAAGTGGTAACTACTATTGTAGGCAAACTTGGCTAAGGGTAGGTGATCAATCTAGCTTCCCTTGAATTTGATGGCACAAGCCATTAACATATCCTCCAATATCTGAATTGTTCGCTCTGTCTATCCATCAATCTGCAGGTGGTATGTCGTGCTGAACTTCAACTCAGTACCCAAAGCCGTATTCACCAATTTCCAAAAGTTAGAAGTAAAGCGCGGATCTCGGTCTGAGACTACACTCAACAGAACCCCATAAAGCCTGACAATCTTATCCATGTACAACTTGGCCATCCTCTCCAAAGTATAATTGACCTTATATGGTAAAAAGTGAGCAGATTTCGTCAGTCTATCCACCACCACCCAAATAGGGTCATAACCATCGGGTGTCCTCGGTAAACCTATAATGAAATCCATAGAGATGCTGTCCTACTTCCATTGAGGGATTTCTAATCCTTGCAACAAACCTTCAGGCCTTTTATGCTCTATTTTGACTTTCTGACAAGTCAAACATCGAAGTACAAAGTTAGCTACCTCCTTCTTCATGTTGGGCCACAAATGCTACTACTTTAGGTCATGGTACATCTTAGTTACACCAGAGTGGATGGCGTAACGTCTTCGATGAGCCACCTCTAGGATAGTTCACTTAATATTCTCATCATAGGGAACACAAATCCAGTTCTTATACTTAAGGATGCCCATATCTCCAAATTCATAGTCCTGCACTGGGCCATTTTCCAGTTCAACCCAAATCCTTACTAGCTAATCGTCTTCCTATTGAGTTGCTCGAAAGTCCTGATAGAATTCATAATCCCCAAGCACTGCACATAGAGTAGCCTATCCCGACGGCAAAATTGGAATATCTAATAATTCCTTAAGCAAGAACAGTTCCTTTAAACTCATATGGAACACATGCACCGCTTTTCTACTCAAAGCATCTACTACCACATTGGCCTTTCTAGGATGGTATTTAATTTTAAAATCATAGTCTTTCAAGAACTCCATCCAACAGTGCTTGTTGTTGTTCAACTCTTTTTGATCCACCAAGTACTTCAAACTTTTATAGTCGCAGAAAACTTTGAACTAGGAGCCATACAGATAATGCCTCCAAATCTTTAGTGCAAAAACCACTCCTGCTAGCTCCAAATCATGGGTGGGGTAGTTTTCTTCATGTGGCCTCAGTTGCCTAGAAGCGTATACCACTACCTTATTGTTTTGCATTAGCACACAACCTAATCCCTTTAGTGATGTATCGGTGTATGGAACATATGGTACTTCGGGGGTTGGAAGAGTAAGCACTGGGGCTGTAGTTAACCTGGTCTTCAACTCTTGCAATGTTGCTTCACATTTCTCTGTCCAAATAAATGGTTGATCCTTTTTGGTTAACTTAGTCTATGGCATAGCAATTTAAGAAAAACCTTGAATAAACATTCAATAGTAGCTAGCTAATCTTATAAAGCTCCGTACCTCAGTAACTGATCTAGGGACTTCCCACTTAAGTCATACGTCTACGTTGTCAAGATCCAATACTACTCCCTGAGCCGACACCATATGACCTAAGAACTTCACTTTCTTTAGCCAAAACTCATACTTTGATAGTTTAGCATACAACTGATGGTCCCTTAAAATCTGTAGTGCGATGTGGAGATGCTCTCCATGTTCTTCTTCACTTTTAAAATAAATCAATATGTCATCGATAAACACTACCACAAATCTGTCCAAATAGGGTTGAAAGATCTTATTCATCTAGTTCGTAAAGATGGATGGAGCATTTGTTAGTCCAAAAGGCATCACCAGAACTCATAGTGTCCATAACGAGTCCAAAAGGACATTTTTGGAATGTCCTCTGCTCGCACCCTCGACTGATAGTATCCTGACCTCAGGTCAATCTTAGAGAAAACTGATGCTCCAACTAGCTGGTCCAACAAATCATCAACTCTAGGCAACAGGTGCTTGTTCTTGATCATAACCTTATTTAATTGCTGGTAGTCAATACACAACCTCAAGCTACCATCTTTCTTTCTTACAAATAAAAACTGGTGATCCCCACAGCAACACACTTGGTCGGATAAATCCCTTTTCCAAATTTTCAATTCTACCAGTTCTGAAGGAGACATTCTATACGGAGCCTTTGAAATTAGGATGGTTCCCGAGACCAAATCTATAGAGAACTCCACCTCCTGCTTTGGAGGTAATCTTGCAACCTCATCTGGAAACACCTCTGGGTATTGCCTCACCACATCCTCTTGCTTCATTCCCACTAATCGAAAAGAAGACAATGAAAGCCTGACATTCCTTTTTCACTACCTTATCCACTTGGGCAACAGATAAAAGAACTGGACCACCAGACATCTCAACACATAGCATTGTCATATCCCAAGAATTTTCACCTGGTTATAGGGAATCAAAAATTGGAATGAGGGTCAATGTAGGAGCTAGAAGGGAAAATGAAACAACCTTTTATGTGAAACCTCGATAAGGTTCGGGCTGGCATTGTTGTAATGATCGGTCTAGGAAGAGCAAAACAGGAAAATTTGAGAAAAATTCTAGAAAATTCCTGAAAAATGAGAAAAGTGTAAATTGGAAGTTTTGGAAACTTGGTTGAGGCCCAAAGGGTAGAATTTCTGTGAAAATGAATTATTATGGAATTTCCCGTAAATGGAGGTTTTTCAGGAAATTATTGGGAAATTAAAGGAAAACAATTATTTTAATTAGTTAGAGGCCTCAATAAATTTGGGAGAATGATGGATAAATCATCTAATTTTTTTTTTGAATTTATAAAATTGGTTTTAGGCCTTAAAACTTCAGGAATCAATTTTAGGGAATTTATTTTCCCACAGTAACACCAATAAATGCCTAATCAGAGAAAATTCAGAATAAATACCTAGAGGTAGCGAACAATTATGAAAATTTTCACATCATATTCTCATATTAAAAGGTGAATTATCATGAAGAGAAATAAATTTTTGGAGGCCTGAAAAAATTATGGAATGTTACTAGTGAATATTAACCGATAAAGTTTCAAATTGGTTTGGAATAATGATTTGGTTTGCAGGCCAGCTTTTTGGGCCTACCCAAACCATTTGTGGGACCCATAATGGACTCATTAAAGGCCTAATTTCGTGCACCTTTCAGGTCCTTCCATTTTTATTAAATAAAATGTGAAATTAAGAGATATTTTTGTGGAAAAATCTAGAGAAAAGCCACATGGAGTGATCTGAATATTTTGGACACTTGATGGCTGCCACATACACCTTATTAGGTGTCCAATTTTGTCAAATTGAAGGGGAAGGGGTAGACTTGAATTTTCTATATATACCTCCTTAGAAAATACAAACAAAATGTTAGAAAATTGAGAAAATAAGGGGAGACTCTGTCACTATTCATCTAGCTCTATTTTTCAAAAATCTTAAGGTGTTTTAGGTAAGGAATAATCCAACTTACTTCAAGAAAACATTAAGGTATGTCTAAGCATCATTATCCCTAAGTTTTACATTGATTGGATTAAGATATTGGCTTGGAAAAATGCTGGAAATTCTGCCAAAATTTGGTTGGGATGTGTGATGCTTAGAAAAGGATAGAAACCTTAATAATCAAGTGGAATAAGCAAGATTAAGTGATGTATGGATTGATTTTTGGATGAAATCAAGGCTAGGGTTTAAAGAGAAAATTTTGGCCAGCATTGTTTATGCAGGAGCTAATTGTTTTTTCATTGATTTGATGATTCCAATGGCTTTAAAACATGTTTTTGTGTAGGGATATGTTGTAGGAAAGTGTTTAAAATCATTGGAATCAAAAACGGAATTTTTGAAATATAAATACCCCCATTCTGCCAAGAGGAGTTCCTGGGGAAGGAGTGTGATTTTTAAAAATCTGATTACACCATTGGGTTCCTCATGAAAAATTATGTAGGATTGAGTCATGAGATTATTAATTCTAAAGAAGGAATCAATTTGTTAAAAATCAAAGAAAAGGGGGGGGGGAATTGTTAAGTTAATGTTAAAGTGTTGGAACCAAGTTGTTTTGTGATTAATATGGCCTATGTTTATGCTTGGTTTAATAGGCATTGAGAAGAGAAATTAAAGAGAAGCATTGCTCATTGGAGGAATTAATTGGACAAGCTTTACAAAGGTAGCTTTGAATTATAATTTGATTGTTTATCTTGCTTATTTGTTGTGATTTGTTACTTGCTTGGATTGGAGGAACTACGTGGTGATTTGATTGTTTAATTGACATTGGTTATGCTCTGGCCAAATGCTTTGTGATATGTCAATGTGGATAACATGATGTTCCTCTCCTTGCATATTATTTGGTGTGAATTCCTGTGAGTTGGGAATGGTTTGTATTGCATGACATGTCACAATTAAACTTGCATTTATTTACATGATAATTATTCATATGCTACTGAGATTTCTTTGAAATCTCATTCCTCCTATGTTATTTTATGCACTAATTAGGAAGTGGACTAAGTATGGAGCAAGGAAAGAAGTTGATCTTAGGATAAAGGAGTTTTATGAACATTGTATTATGGTGAATTGTTATGCAATGTGTAATGAACTTTATGTTATGGTTGTATTAAGTTATGGATGATATTTTGATGTAAATCATATTGTTATTCCATGTTCCAATGTTGGAATTATGCTTGAGGTATTGTGGAAGGAATGTGGTTGAAGGAAAAAGAGGAAATAAATCAAGAAAATGGTAATTAGGGGATAGAAATTCTATAAAAAGTGTCGAATTTGTGGCACATAAAATAATGAGCAATTGTTGGAGTTTGAGCATAAAATTTTATAGGCAAATAGATCTCATTTTTAACTCTAAAATAAGTGGTAATTTATTAAATTTGGAATTTTTTGCTAAGAGTTATGCCCTTCCAAAGTTGGGCAAAAATATTGAAAATTCAAAAATTTACCAAATAAACAGTGCACCTTGACAAATTTCCTGGAATTATTATGGATGGATTTGGACCTAGTGATTATTTTTCCTCCATAGAACTCTTCGCAAGCTTTGTGTGAAAATTGGAACCACATTGTTTTGATTTTTCTAGAATTGGTTATGAATTTTCAAAGTTAGCCTATTTTCGGATGAACAGTGTACGGACAGGATGAACAGTGAATCCTAAATTTTAAAATTTTCAACCGGACGTGTTACAAAACGACTTATACTGGTTCTAATTGATGTATAATGGGTTATAAAGAGAGGTGTGACACTTTTTGCTGTTTACTGGTAAATTTTAAATTTTTAGTCCAACTTTGAGCAATCATAAAGTTCAATCTACGGACTTGTTTTGTAAATCGCTTGAACCACAACGCTTCCAAACGCGTACTCTGAGGGGTTAAAGGTAGGATGTTTCATAGCACACCTACTGGAATCATCACTAACCTCCTTTTACAATGAGAATTGCACCATTGGCCATTAACCAATTCATGCCAATAATCACATCAATACCTTTTAAAGGTAGACAAAACAAATCTATGTTAGAGTCTTGATTTTCAAATTAAATTGCACGCCTTAGGCATGCTTTTGTAATTACGACAGTGACTCCCGCAGGAGTAGATACTCTCAAATCATACAGTGCCTCAACCATAGGCAATTTCAACTTCTGTACACAATCCATAAAAATAAAGGAATGTGTAGCACCCGAGTCAAATAAAGCAGAAATAACATGTCCCTAGAGTAGAATGTTACCTCAAATCAAGTTTGGGTATGTAGAAGCCTCTTCATTGGTCATGGCGTAAACGAGTCCTGGAACAGTAGAACGACCAACTAGAGGTATTGGCTGGCTCTCTAGATAGTTTCTGGCAATATGTGCCCATCTGTGGCACTAGAAGCACTCCCAGCACTACCCCACGTGCCTACCCCTGTATCTGGGGCACGATCTAGTAACACTTGGGGTGGTCACTAAAGAATCCTGGCAGGTGCTTTATCCCCCACTAGCCTGATTATTCTAATTCTGACGCCTCTGTATAAAACTCCTCTAGGCATTTGATCTCTGATTCTGTCCTTGATTCTTGTTCCTTCTTGAGTTTCCCGAGCTACCTGAGCTAAACTAATGTCTTTTTCCTACTCCTCTAGTGGGTTTAGGATAACAGGTTGCTCTAGCTTGGTTTTCAGCCCTCCTTTCCTCTGCCACCTCTCTGGTCTATCTAGCTACAATTCGCAGCTTCACACACATCTCTTTAAAAGTATTGACTTCCAACAGGGCTAATTGCTGTTTCAACTCTGGCCTTGTGCAGTTCATCAACTATTGAGCTAGATAGAATGAATGATCTCTTGTCTGCCTGGGCACATACTTCACCATATCAATAAACCTCGTGATAAACTGATCCTCGTGCATCTCCTCCTGTTTCAAGGAGTAAAATAGGAATTGCTTTTCCATCTACAACTCCTTTAGAAAGAAGTGATCATAGAACATCTGCTTGAAGGTATCCTAGTCCAACTGAGATATATCAGAAGTTCTTGTACTATCCCACCAATGCCTTGCTTGCTCTATAAGATAGGTGACCTCTACTTGTACCATGAGTGGAGAAAGACAAGGAATGGTAGTAAAAATGGTCTCCATCCGCTCGATCTATTTCTCTGTATTTGACGATTCTAAAATTTCCTCGAATTTTAGAGGATCATGACGATGCACCTCTCTCCATGCCTTGGTGATGTCATTTAGTAATGGAGGGCAGATCACTCCACTTGAAGTATCTCCTCCTTATAAGGTATGTCTCCAGCTCGGTTACTACCTCTAAGCCCCTTTTCACCTTCTCTTGGTCCTCTTTCACCGTGTGCCTCTATGGTCACATCATTTCCTTGGTCCTCCTCATTAACTGACTCTTGTTGATTCCTCATGAAGTCCTCTTCAAACTTTCCTAATCTTTCATCTACCACCGCCGTCATCATCTCTCTTATTTGCCTAAAAAAGGCCTCATTTTCTTGAGGCGGCTTGCTACCACCTAGGTTTGTCTAGTGTGTCCTTACCATTCCTCCTCTTCCCAACTAAGGATGGAAGCCCTCATTAGTACAGGAAAGAAAGAAAACACAAACAAACAAGGAAGGTATGTATGAAGTATATATATTGCCACTAGAAGAACAAAATGATTGAAAAGAGTTAATATGAGCAAAAGTGGAAAGGACTATTTCTGAGTACCAATTTGTAAACTTCCCTCTCAAATACGTGTATAAAACTCATCATAAAACCACTATTATTGTATAAAAGGAAAACCATCTTAAAAAAATACCATAGTAGAAAAGAAATTCACATACATTTGAAACTACATCAAAACCTGTGGGCCGAAACCCAAAAATCTATTGCATGTAACCAAACCATTCATTTGAATCTATTGGGCCTCCGAGCCTCCGGCTTAGGTAACAAAAGATATCAAACATGAGCCCATCCAATTGTTTTCCAATAACATAAAACAAAGTTTCATAAAACATAAGAAATGAGCTTTGGCCAACCAAATAAGGAATCAAAAGTGTCTCCAGTTTACACTACTACTATATCAAAAAAATATTTTCTAAATTGCCCTATGAGTAGCGATATATAGTCCAACAATACATAGTGCACAAGCCAGAGGAATTACTGCTAAAGTACCTTAAGCCTCTGCGTCCCTTCTTGGCGGTGTATGCCTAGAACCTTTACCTGAAAACATTTTAAACCATATGGTGAGACTAAAGTCCCAATAACTAAGATTTCCAATTCAAAGTATAGACTAGTAGGTGCTTGTGAGGTGTCAAGCGGGGTAATTAACATGTAATCTCATAAACGTCAGCCACAAAACTCATGCAAGTGTAATGATGTAACCCATCAACCATATCCCTCACTTTGGGAGATTTTCAAGAGTCACAACCAGCCTATCCCTCACTATAGGGGACATAAGGAGCCAAAAGGCCTATTCCTCACTATGGGGGACGTAAAAGACCAACCATCATGCATTAGTAGAGGGTTTACCATGTGGTAGTATTAACCATGTCTCTTACCATTTCCCAACACATGAATCATGCTAAAGCATTTTACCAAAGAGTAAGTCCACATCTCAAAAGTACTTAAATAGGTGGCATAACTTCCAAATTTCCCAAAACATTCAACATCAAACAAAACCTCATAAGATAAATTTTTCTTTTTAATGTATAAAATACATTTAGATCATAAATTGTTACTTAGAGTGAGAAAATAACAAAACTACTCATAATACCATGATAGCATGTATAAAGAATTGGAAAATGGTTACCTCTTACCTAAGCAAGGATTAACAAACCACCTGCCCCGTGTACCAACAAGACTTATAACTAGTCTACACAAGCACACAAGCACACAAGCACACAACCATCATGTATTAGTTTTTGAACTAATAATGTGGCCAAAACAACACTTAGGGACACAAAATTCCTAACCTCAACCAAAACTCTACCTAACTCCAAAGGGCCTAACCATCATCGCAATGCTCCAAAGTCACAAGAGTCCATTATAAAATTACTTCCCTTCCAAGCATCAAGTAGGATTCAAAATCTCAAAGAGCTACTCTGGGAATTTCACATCGAAACGTCTAAAGAGAACAAATCAAGTCCTAACAACATTCTAAACCAATTAAACATTCAATTTAACTGACATTATCATAGCCCAAATCACAAAACTCAAATTCAACCTTCACATTGTTATCCTAAACCATAAACCTCTACTTTCTATAAACCCTAACTTCAAAACTTTAAAATCTCCAAGCCCAAGAAAACTACACTAATTAAACACTTAGACTAACCCATAACAATCATTCAAACTCAAAACAATCAGTCAAAAACCTCAATTCCAACAAAACCTAGAAAAGCTCTAGGGTTTCACTATAGAATCCTCAAAAATTCCAAGAGAAAGAGTAGATTAGAGGTTAAAATCACTTACTTGAGGCAATGGATCCTTAGAAGTACCTCCTCCAAGCTAAAAATTTGAAACCCTAGTAGAGCTCCAACTCCCACCTTCAGAAATTTAAATTTTTACATATCAGACCCCCTCCTGTAAATTTATACAGAGAGACTTTTGCCATGGTGAACCCAAAAACTTGGTTGTAGTGAACTAATCCTGAGAGGGATTTACTCACGTGAAAACTAGACTTTGCCACGACAAACTCCCATCTTCACCGAAGTGAGAGTTTCTCAAGAGGAAACTCTTGCTCATAGAAAACCTTCGCTACGGCATCCCTCTCACTTCGTCGCGATGAGACGTTCCTGAGAGGGAAACCTCGCTCACTAAAACAACTTCACTGCGGCATCCATCTAACTTTGCTGTGGTGAAGCCTTTCTGAGAATAAACTCTCCCTGAACTCCTCAGTTGGATGTGGTGAACAAATCCTTAGAGGGATTGTTCACCTGTTCCTCCAACTTACTTTAATCCCAAACCAAACAACAAGATTCAAGCTTAAGCACTAACTATCCTCAAAAAACAGAGTTAAAGGGCTATAAAACTCAAAATAAAACTTTGAACATTACGTCCAGAGTTTCCTCAAAAGATAGGGGATGGTGCTTGCCAAAACATACTATCCATTGCTATAGATTATTAGGCTCTACTGCGAGTTGTGCCTGTTCAACAATCCCTACCTGAGGTTGCTAGGGTTATTAGACTGGTTGGGCTGCCTCGGCTGCTCCTCATATGGATTGTTACAGCTGTGCTATTATTGCTGTAGCTATAGTAGCATCCCAATTATGTTCTTAGCAGACTTGTGCAGCTTGTATCTCTTGCATAGTTTACTGTTGTTCCTCTAGCCTATTCATTATAGTTTGAATAGAGTTAGCAGGGAGTCTAGTAGATGCTTCCCATGAACGGGTTCTACATCTTGTTTTTACCATTTTACTTTATCTTTTTAACTACAAAAAGGAACAAGGACATTATTGATATGCAAAAGATACTTTATATATTAACTTAACTATTTACAATAGTTTAGCACAGTTATTGCAACAGTCATAGTCAACCAGTCATAACCACATAACATATACAATCATCCATGTCAAGGCACAAAAGAAAAAGGAAATGTGGAGGGAACAAAGTTCTTCAGGTCGTCTAGTATCTAGTCGAAGGTACGAAGATCTGGACTATCACAAATCCTCTGGACCTCAATTTACCACATATGGATCTTGGGTAGTGAGTTTATCAGTACTTGCCCCCATAAGATTGCATCTGTGTTCAAGGGGTTCTCCTTAACTACCTCGTTATGCAGCAGTCTAACATAGTAGAAGTAGTCCAAATAGATGGAAGTATACTGGTTCTACAACCTGTCAATATGCCTTTCTATCTCTATTAGCTTCCTAAATATGTCATCATAATTTTTGAAATCTTTCTTAACTAGAAATGGCTTTTTCTTGATTGGTAAGTTTTTTACTGTGATGTCACTAGGGCCTGCTTCATCCATGGGCCTGGCCTTAAACTACTTGGACCTACCTTGTCAAGGTTGGGTTTAGGTCTAACTGTACTTTGAGCATCATCTTGTAGCTCTCCTTTCCTAACTCTGTTGGAGGCTATGCTAGACTTTGCCCTATCCTCGGGCTTATCATAATATTATAGAGGAATTGCAGGGTCCTCTTCTAGCATTAGCCATCATAGAAACCACCAGTCAGGTAAATCTTCTCTTGGCATTCTCTGATTTATGGTACCCCCTGACTTGTTATCCTAACAACATGCCATTTCTAGTCCTACACTTAAATCATTTCATAATACTGAATCCACACACACACACACACATCACACAATTCTAATTCTAATCATATAACAACCAGCAACACAATGTAACAAACAACAATCTAGAATCTTTGCTCTGATATCAAAAATATCACACCTTACTTTTAGACCACATTTTTGTCTCAATTGGAACTATTTAGAATCATTTCTTATAGCCTTAAGTTGAAAAATTTTGAACTTTAAAATTTCATAAATTTGGGTTACTATTCATTGTATCCCTAATCAAGGCCAAACTTTGAAAAAATCATAACTAATTCTAGAAAAGTTGAAATGAAGTGGTTTTAAGTTCTATTTAAAGCTCTTAATATGATCTTTAAGGGAAAAATACTCATTGGTGAAACATCCTACCTTTAGCCCCTCAAAGTATACGTTTAGAAGTGTTATGGTTCAAGCGGATCACGACACAAGCCCGTGAATTAAAAATTTCAACATAATTACTCAAGTTACTATTCACTGTTTAAATTTCATATTATAGGTTCAACTTTGAAAAATCATAACTAAATAACTAATTCTAAAAAAATTGTATTGAGGTGTTCTAAAATTATACTGAAAGCTCTTTGAAATCTCTTTAAGAGAAAAATACCCAATTGGACTTATCCTTTCCCAATTCGTACAGTTTAATCAATAAAGATTACTGTTCATTTGGTAAAATCTGGAACTTTGAGATTCTGTGCCTCAACTTTGAAAATTCGTATCTCCTTGTGTACATGTCCAATTGAGGTGATCTACCTCTCATTTTAAATCTTGGGATGTGTACTATAAGTATGCCAAATCTTGTGGCTAAACTCATTCATTTGCTAGGTCAAACTGGAGCTACAAACTCACTACCCCAGGACCTACGTTCTGCCCCTTAACTACTCTTTACTTTAATTCTTTTTATTTCTTTGACATACATAACTTGGGATTACTCTTTCCTATTCATTATCATACATTTCTATTCATGCCATAAACATTATAATTAAATACATGGTATCATTGGCATCCATAACATAGTTTACAAAATAGGAGAATCATACATTCATCAACAGTCTCATCCATTAACAAGAATAATTCTCCGCTTACTTCTTCTTACTTCTCATGCTATTACTGCCCATCGTTGATTGACTTAAATGGTTGGTTACAAATAGGTGAGATTCGGGAGAATCTCAGTAGAAAACATTATCACATACATGCACAAGATGGATGCTAGTGTATGGTATGTAGTTTTTCATAAACTTAAGTTAACTAGTGACATGCCATCATGCTTTATGCTTGGTATAAAAATGCATGGCCATGGAAAACATATTAAAAACAGCATTTCTAGCAACAATCATCATGTCACAACATCATTCAAACAACAAATACAAACCAACACATGAGCATACCACATCAAGCACATAAAGGGTAAGTTCACTACCTTGCACCTCAAGCTTTTCTCTTGCTTTTCTTTTGATTCCCTTGACTTCCCAACCACAAGGGCTTTTGGTCAACATCATCAAACATCCTCTTGGATGTTCCAAGGTCCTAAATATAATCACATGGGTCATACAATCCATTAGAACTAAGAGATTATATAAAGTTCAAGATTAACCTTCTTGAACCTAACCCTCTTCTCTTAATTTTGGATTGATGTTCTAGCTTTGTAAAATTATTCCCTATCATTTTGATAAAATTTGGGCAGCACTTCCCCTTAGGAAAATGACTTCCCATCATCATCAAACTATCATAAAATCAACATATAACTACCATAAACCAACATAGAGAAGTTTGGAAGCCTTACCTTGGTTCCAAGTCACTTCCCCTCTCTAGAATTCTCTTCTTTCTCTCTCTAGTTTTGATTTTGCAAGAGTTTCCCCTCTTAAAATGGTCTTGCACGAAAATGAACTATGGATGGGGGGTATTTATAGGCTTCATACTTTCCATAATGCCATACATGCCCTTCTTGAATAAGAGCTCATCCGAGCCCTCCATTCAACCACCTTTCCATGTGTACACATCTTAAGCAACATAGCCTATGAAGATGACAAGTGTCTTGGTGAGTCATGACTTCAAGAAGCTTGTAGATGCTTCTAGAGATTTCTAGTTCCCTCTAGGTTCTTCTATACTCTTCTTGATTACTCTAGATTCTTCTAACAACTTGAAGAATTCCTTTCATGCCCATTCATCAACTTGGCATTAAAATAGGGAGGAAATAAATGGAAAATTCGTGTAAAAATATTTCCTTAATTATTTCTCCACTTATCAAGCCAATCTTGCACCGTATCGAATATTTTTCGGGTCCTAACTTACCCTGTATCACCGGGACAACTTCTTCTTAAAATTCTGGCCAATAAAAGGTACACATATGGCACCATCTTAGAGGAGCATAGATGAAAATAATTAGCTTTGCTGACAGGCTACTTCACCTTACTGAGTCACGCAGTAGAGATTTCACTATAACGGGTAGACAAAGAACTGTCTAAAATATTCCCATACTGCATTCTGATTTTTATGTTGTCCATAAATATCTTCTGCTAACTCAGCATGATGACTCGTAGGTGTCATAATTACGCTTGGTGACTCAGCATGATGACTCGTAGGTGTCATGATTACGCTTGGTGACTCAGCATCGTCATGATGGCCCTTAGATATTTTCTTTGGTTTTGTCTCCTATTTAGGGGACAAAATTATTTAATATTTGATTGGAGCATTTTATTCAATCCAGAGCTCCAAAAATTCATCCAAAAATATCATAAAATCCCTCATATTCTAGAGAAAATCTGTGAATTTTCTCAGGTCATAACTCAACCTGTAGCCCCACTTAAAAATCATTCTTTAAAATGTCCTTTTTCGGCACAACTGGCTTTTAAGTATTCTTAAAGCCATTTTGCTGGTCTTCTGAGGATGAGACTAATTTTATAATTTTCTACAGTCCCTTAGATCATACATTCCTATTTTACCATAATTTTTTGAGGTTTCCTTATGACTCAAACAATTAAATCTACCTCTATATCTCAAACTGAGCCATAAACTTATAAATTCCTTTAAAGTTACCTCAGGGGTATTTTCATCATCTCTCTTCACAAAAGAGCCTTAGAATATTATTTTCCATTTTCTGGGATTTTCTTAAAATTTTCTAAGTACTTTCTATTTTAACTCTTGATGGCCATAACTTTCTGAATTTACGGTTTTACCCCTGCTTAGGCTCAACCTCATAAAACCATCTCTTTGAGGCTTCTAACTTAACATTTGGTTTGTATCTAGCCTCTTTTCTCTTTCTGGGCTTTTGAGACTTTACTGGAGCCTCTAACTTTGATTACCCTTTACCCCTTAAAACTTTTACTTTGCAGTTTAGTCCCTGAAACTGCTTTAACTTCCTTTCTCATCTTTAGGACCTCTACTAAAAAGGGGTCTGGTAGCCTATCCTATTCAGGTTATTTCTAGTACTTCTAGGCCCAAAAATCGAGATGTTACAATTGGTGTCCAGATTTCACATAAAGTGGTACTGTTCATATTATCATTTTTTTAATTTTCTAGAATTTATGCCCAACTTTGAGAGGGCATAACTCTTTATACAAAACTCCAAATTTAATGAAATACCACTTGTTTTAAAGCTAAAAATATGATCTATAAGCCTACCAAGTTTTAGTCAAATTATCACCCATTTGCATAGAATTTTGTATGATCAAACTTTCCCTTAAAAGTCAACTTTTATCCCCTTTTATGCAATTCTTAGTTATTCTTCTCTTTTCATTTCATATGACCATTTTGATCACATAACTCATACCAACACATGATTTCTTAATGATATAATCACATACATATCACTTTGGTCATTAATACATGATTCAAAACCTTTTCCTAGCCCTTAGAGGTTAAGTCAAAATTTTATCCAAGGATTGCACTATAGGGTGCAACCCCGGCTCATTCACTTAATCAAAGCCTAAAATGAATGGTCTTAAGCTAACTTATATGCCATGCAATGCAAACTAATTAGGAAAAGGGGGTTTTGATTTTTAAAAACATTAATTGAACTAAATTGCATTGTAAAAGTATTTTTGGATTTTAGGGATATGAAAAAACAGAATGATGAAAAACATGTGATTAAACAGTGATAGAATCCTCGTGAAAGTGAGTTCTGGCTATCATAGTTTGAAATTGATTTTTGTGGGAGTACGAATCACTAAGTTTCAAAATGATAAACCTTAAAGTACTCTTTAAGTCCAGGATCTTAATCAATAGTACTCCATTTCTTAAGATCCTGTGAAGTGCTCTTAGTGTGTGCAAAAGGATTAGCCAATGCAACAGATCAAATGCAATCCAAAATCAACTCAATATCAAACACAACCACGCAAGACTAGAGAGTATCAAAAAGATCACAACTAGACATATATGAAACTACATATATTTAAGCTCAAAGTTCTATATAAACCAATCCAACTGCACATAATAAATATCTAAATCTGATTACAACTTTAATCAAGTGGGTCAACTATAAATTACAAACCCTAGACCTAGGGAATTCATAAATTTGTAGCTAAACCATGGATTAAAATACTCCTCTTCTTAGCTCATTGAACTAAAGTCATCGCTACACCTTCAAGAGGCAGAGAAACACCTAGCCACACATAGCACTCTAAAGCTTCAAAACTGGGAATAAATCTAAGCTAGCCATGGTGGAGGTTTGACAATGAAAAAAATAGAAGAAATTAGGGTTATATGAGAGAAAGTGAGTGAGAGTAGATGAATATAGAGGCTGTGTGTTTTTGTGAATGATGTCACTTGCCCCAAAATAGGGTTTCTAAACCAATAGTGAGGTGTACTGGGTCGGTTTGCATGAAAGGGTAAGCGAAATTTTTGAAAATGGTTCGAGTCTAGGTTACTGATTTGAAGAGTTCGCTGCTGTGAAATAATGACTTAGCTATGGCGAACAAAGCTCGAGAGGTATATTGCTTGATGTTGTGGCTTTGCCATGCTTGTGGCCGTGGCGAACCTTTCCCGAGAGGTCTTCTGGTGATATTCCTAGTTTCACTACGGCGAAGGCATAAGTTGGCCGTGGCGAAGTCTAGCAGTATTGATTTTATCCATCTTATATGCTGCACTTTCTTGGTCTTCACTCTTGGCTTTACTTCTTGAGTGTCATGCAATGAAAAGCAATGGTTTGAGGTATCGATTGTCCTAAAAATCAATTGAATGCAATTAATGAATAAATATGACAATTTTACCCTTAAACTATACTAATTCAAAGCAAAGACTCTCAAACTTAATTAAGCACAACTATCACTAAAAGGAGCTAAGAAGTGTAACAACCTCGAAAATATCATCAAATAATGTAGACAATTTATGCTCAATCAATCCATTAATCCCACATAATTCACAATAATTCTTAACGATTCATAATAATTATAAGCATTGTTCCAAGAGGCATAACAATCAGTTATCTCCTAAAATGATCTCCTTTCTTTTGTCTTTGCTTAGTCCAACCCCTAGTTGATGAATATTTGAACATAAAGGAATGAGATTTCATAGAAATCTCAGTAGCAATGAGTCATAATTATTATGCTAATCAAGCTATGTAAAAATGTGCTATGTCATCATGAAAATAACATTATCATGCAACATTTTATGTGCATATCATTGGCCATGGAAAGAGAGCAATTAATCAAGCCATTATACCATTCTTCATAACATATTTCCAAGGCATATTCAACATAGAATTCCATATATAATCACATAATTTGCTTAATCACATGATGGCAACATAAATCAAATAACACAAACACATTTAAACAAGTAAGAAAGCATTCAAATGAGTTCAATGCTACCTCTTACTCAAGTATTCAATTCGGCCTCTTTAAGGATTTTGTGCTCCTCTTTGTTTTCTTGCACAATGCCTATCAATCCAAGCATAAAAACATTTCGAATCATCCATCACAATCATTCATCACAGAATGTATCCACCACATATTCATTAAAGAATATAGGCACTATGACACAAATAGACATGCAAAATTATTACATAAGTATATAAGGAAAAGAGTCACTAGCTAGAGGTCCTTCTTTTGGTTTACCTTGTCTAGATTTCTTCCTTACTTGCTTTCTTGGCGGGCTCGTGCAGATATCGAATCCTATAATATGGTTACATATATAAAAGGGTCAATGCTTAGTGCATTTAGCTTTTATTATCAAAACATAACTTCTCTTGACCTATTAATGAACTCTATTCCTTTTATTTAATAGTTGGTCATCCTAAACAATATTTTTTACGCAAACTATTCTCTTTGAAAATTTTCCTTCCTTACTTCAACTCATCTTTATTTCCCTCTTAAAAACTTTGAGAATGTGTGTGTGTGTGTGTGCGCGCGCACACACATATTTCTCCCCGTTACATCTTTGTGAAATCTGGAAATTCCACGTTAGCCACTTTTATGAAACCATACATTTATTTAACATAATTCTAGATAAGTACAAAATCATTAATAGTTGAATCTTCTAACTCTTTAAACAGGACCTCTCAATTAATTTCCAGATTTAAGATACACCTTCCAATTCATTCCGCCACAATTCCTTAATTTATCATTTACAACTCTATCTTAAAAACTTTCAAAAATTTCTTGGAACCTCAATAATTACAACCTCTAAGACCTATTCATATTTAATCCTCCAAAGCTTTATTTTCGGTCTCTAACTTGGTCTAAATAACTTGAACAATCACTTGATCTAAGAGAGCATCATCAACAATTTTAATAAAGTCTTAGATTTCCTAATCTTACACACACACATATAGATATATATAGTTTCCCTTACTTCAAATTCAACACCAAGCATATACCCATACACACACACACACAAAGCTTCAGTTTCATATTTCAAAGCTCTGTCACCAGATTCATATCCCCCAATTCGATCAGCAAATATAGTTATATATGTACACACACACACACACACATATGTATATATGTAACTTCCTCTACCACACATAACTTTTACTCCAAACCTGGAAATTTTCCAGATTCACACACACATATTTAATAGGATTTAATCACCCATCTTTCAATGACAATCCCCATGAAACTCAAATATAATTTCTCTATTCAGCTCCTCACTCAAATGTGGAAATTTTCCACCTTAGAATAATAATTAAATCATCATTTTACTGCTTCTAAATATAACTTAAAACATCCTTTATTCAAAACTTAATCACTTTAAGTTCTTCCTAACATTCCAAAATTTTAGTTCCCATGTTTAGAAGCCAAAACTCATTCTTTCATAAATATAAATTCTTGCTTAAGAGTCATAAACTAGAAACTCAAATACATCCAACCAACCTCAGTATTTTAATATTTCATGAACCAATTAGGCCTCTCTTGACAGCAACAATACACATGCATAACTTATATATATATATCATTTCTTTTCGGTTGAACCCATACCTTCATTTGCAGCAACTAACAAATATATCTATATCTTTATACAAATATTGCCTTTTAATTCATTCCCTAATCTCCCTCAACAGCAATAACAGCAAGCATAAGGGAGAGAAAATTCAGATCCTACTCCCAACCATTAACAGATTGATTGAACCCAATTCTTCATTTTCTTTTCATATCATTTTAAGGATTTTTATCATAGTTAGTAGCTCTTTTAATTTTTATTGTGCTTAATTTATATTAAAGTGCCTTACCTTGAATTAGTGCATAGTAGGGGCAAAATTGTCATAATTGGAGATTAATTGTTATTAATTGATTTCTAGGATAATTGATGCTACATTATGTATGATTTTCCTTGGAGGTACTTTGGGAGAAATTTGGGCAAATTTGGAAATCACACTTTAGTCCTAACATTAAAGGCAGTAAAAGACTGAATTAATCGCAGAAAAGGGCCCCAGAATTGAAGAAATTACACCAGAGGCCCTGAGTAAATGAAGCTTTGTGTTTTGGCTGAAAAGTACCATCCGCCGTGGCGGATTTGTCAGAATTGCAGAAGTCACAATTTCAGCATTCTGATTCGGATCCCTAAGCTTCAACCCGACCTAAAACCACCTCTAGTAGCCAGTATAAGCTGAGTTTCAACCTAGGGAAGCCTCATTCGGACTCTCCTCACCTTTCTTTGGCTGAATCATCCTCTCATCTCTCCTCCTTCAATCAATTCTTCATTACATTTCATCATCTTTCCCTTTAATCCATCCATAACCTCTTCTTCGATGGAGATTTGACGGTTGCTGCTGGTTGGAGCAATGCTTAGAGTTATGGAGGGCTAGGGGTTCTTCAACTCTTGAAGATGGTTGATTGGCATGAGTTCCAAGAGCTTCAAAGGGGAGTTAGCTTCATCCATAGTTCTAGTTGTTTATTTATGAATTTCTAGGTCTTAGGATTTGTAAATTGGGGCTGAACTGTTTTGATTATGGTTGTAATCGATTCTGGATGATTATCTTGTGTATTGGATTAGTTAATGTTGAATTTGAGCTTCAATATATGTGGTTACATATATGTTTCTATGCAACTCTTTTGATACTCTCTTTCTGGCATGGTATTGTATGATTGTTGAGTTAATCTAGGCTTGCATTAAACCAAGTGCATTAATTAATCTTAATACACACACTAAGTGAGCTTAATAGGATCTTATGAGATGGGTGGTCATTGATTAAGATCCTAGACCTAAAGGGTTCTTTAAGGTTTTTCCTTTAGAAAACTTGGTGATTTTTAATCCCAAAATCATTTTGAACTATGATTGCCAAAGGTCCATTTTCGAGAGGTTTTATCAATTGTTTCAACACTTGTTTCCCATCCATTCCATCCTAATTTCCCAAAAATCCAAAAATATATTTACATTGCATTTTATCTCAATTAATAGTTTTAATGAAAACCCCCAACTCTTCCTTAGTCAATTTGCATTTTCATGGCATTTAGTTAACTTAAGATCAATAATTAAGGCTTCAACAAGTGAAACGACCCGAGGTTGTGCCTATAGTACAGTCCTTGGTTTTAATTTTAAATTTGACCCCAAGGTGTAAGCAAGACAGGTCATATTTCAAGTGGCGCCGTTGCCGGGGAGCCAAAAAATTGGTTCCCTAGGTTAACTTGTGTCAACTCATTGTTGACTAGGGTTAAGAGTCTTTTTAGGTTGCATTTACGTAGTCTATTATCATATTTATTCATAATATAGGTTTTTCATTCTACCTAGCATCAAAATTTTAAGAAATACAAAACAAAAATCCTGATTTTCTTACTTTGCATACTTTTCATTTTGCATTGGCTCTCCATTGGTGTATTGATTGGTTTTTCTTGCACCAATTGGTTTCTTGGCTTGGTTGTTGCTGAATAGTTGGCGGTGTTGCTTTAACTTGTGGTGTGATATTTTGTGAATGTGCAATTTTGGTTTTAAATCCATTTAGATGCACACACCGTCTCTCCAAGTCACTTATAATTGGTTTTGAAGGTGTTCACATTAGGAAATTGGTTTTGAACTCATTTGCTCAAAGTTGATTTTGACAACTTAAAGCTTTGGAGTGTATAGAGAAAAATTTTGGTTTAATACCTTCAATTTTGTTTCCAAGGGTTTTTGTATGAAAAGTATTCATATTCAAGTGTATTTAACTTGGAACTTATTTTGATTGGTTTAGAACTTTGGTTGCTAGAAAAATTCAAGTTGGCATCTAATCTGACACTTTTTCTAAATTTTCGCTATTACTGTTGGTGGTTCTATGAAATCTGCCGTGGCGCCTCTTCAAATCCGCCGCAGTGCCTGTCTCCAGCACATAAAATATTTGTTTCTATGAAAGAGGTCGTGGCTCTTTGGTTCATCCACCGCAGCACATCCTCTCTGTCAAAGGTACCACAGCGCCTTTGCAAATCCGCCGTGGCTCCTTCACTGTTTTAAACAAAAAATCTTTTTCTTTTTCATTTATTCTTGTCCACACACCTCATACACACACTTACCACCCATACCATACATCTTATACATATTTTCACACACTTGCATCCATCACATCTCATCTTTTTACTTGGCTTTGTGTGTTTTTCAAGTCAATTTTGTTTTCTTCTATTTTGATTTGAGTTACTCTCTTGTATGCCCTGAAAGACCAAACTTGTACCCTATAACCCTAAGATTGAAAAGAGTTTAAGGAAGATAAGAAAAGAAAAGAGAGCTGAGGGGACAAGTGAGGTAATAGTTGAAGAAGAAAATATCTCTCTAGAGTCTAGTTTTTTAAAAAAAAAAATTTGCTTCTTACCCTGGTTCTTTTTAGGTTAAACTTAAAACCTCTTTAGGAATTAATTGTTTAGCTTTCTTATAGCTTGGTTTAATAATAACTTAGGTCCATCTAATCACCCTTCCTTTTTTATAGGTGACAATCTTGTGATGGGTGATGATTTCTCTCAAAGATTTAATGCTATACAACAAGAACTGGATCTCTTTCAGGCACATTTTGATCATAAAGAACATGGTGGGACTTATCAAGGACATGATACTCCCTATCCTCACCATAACCATGGCTATGATCGGATGAATGATCCTCCACATTCCCCTTACCATACATCTTCATTCCATTCACACCCAAACCAACATCCATCATTAGGACAACATTATGACTTATCATCTCCACTATACAATCCAAATTTTGAACACTTTTCATCACATCATCCATATCATGAGCTAAGCATTCCATCACATGAACCCTACCACCGATACACTTCCTCATCTCACCATCCATTTCATGAACCATCACCATCATTCCATCTACATCCCTCTTCATACCTTGAACTATTCTTACCACATAATTCCTCTTTTGAACCACCTTCTTCACTATATGACCACTACCACCAAACCTCGTCCCAATCCATGTACCAATCCTTTCCCAATCTCATGAACATCAATTTAGTGAACTTGACCCATTTCTCACTATTCCTAAAAATGACCAGATACGATTTTTAAAGGAAGCGTATGGTCGCTTGAATTCATACTACCATGGATTACTTGCAGAGATAGAGATATCTGGAATCTCTAAGGAATTAGAGGAAGAGTTAAAAGAATGTCAGAGTACATTAAGCAAGTTCTTGAGTGATATAGCATAAATTGAGTCTAAGATTAGGAAAGATGAATTGAAGTGTCCAGATTCACTTGTACAAGAGGCCCAGATACAGTAAGAACATCTACAAACTCACAAGGACTTCTGCCCTACATCAGGTAGTATTGCTCCTCTTCTTGAGGAGATTAACTCTTGTGTTATAACTACTTTTCCTGTTGAAGTAATTGATAATGTGAGTGATGATAAGGTGGATGAGGAAATCATAATTGAATCCCCTTATATGTTTCAAAATAAAAATTCTCACTTGAACACTTCTAATAGTAGTTGTTTAGTTGATGATGTTGCTTGCATTGTCATTGCTGCTTTGTGTGAAAAACATGCTCCTCTTCTTAGTGGTAGATTGGATGGTGAAACTGATTTTGATTTGAATGAATCTTTATCTTGTTCTTGCAATGTTCATACTATATACATGGATTGTATTGATAACAAAAATGATATACTTGTTAAGTGGTAAGAGCAGAACCTTGGTAAAGTGTGTGCATCACCTTCTAGTACTGAAGTGCTGCAAATATAAAGCATAATATTTATGTGAATTGCTTGGATGATGATCTTATAGAGAAATGTCAATTTAACCATAGCCTTAAAAATTATCTTTCTAAAAATCCCATTGAGTTTCATGCTTCTAATGAATTACTTTGGAAAGATTCAAAAATTTTGAAAGATAAATTTGTAAATAAAAATGAATCTTTTCATCTAATTCTTTCTTGTGATTTGCCTCCTGATTTATTTTGCATTGTAAATAGTAGTATGCATAGATCTTTTTGTTCTTCCTTTTCTCCCCCTTCAAACACTACCTCTTGTGAATGTGATAGTGATGTACTGTACTCCAACAACTGTCAGTTGGATTCTTCAGCTTCCACTTCATATGAGCTTGAGTGTTTTAAAAATTTAAATAAAAGTTTGACCCCTACTGATGGGAGTGCTATTGACTTTTTTGGTTGTGATAGTTACTTTGAGAGATTAACTTCTAAACTATCTTTATTTCATTTTGATTCTCTTTATGTTCCTATTTTTGGATGTGGTATTGCTATTGGTTCTGCTTGCTTACAGGACCCTCGCCACTACTACCATGGAAGATCAATGAAGGAGAAGTGAGCACACTGAAGAAATACATGTTTCTCATCCAGGATGAGAACTTCTCCTACGAGAGTCTAAAGAGGTTTCATCCTCAAGGTTATCCCTTTCCTTCCTTAACTCTTATCCTTTGAATGATTTGCTTGTTTTGTGAGATAAGTGTGGGGAGGGACATAGTTAGTAGTAAAAGTAGTTTATTTTCTTTTCTTTTCTTTCCTCCCTTTTTGGTTTTGGTTTCTCTTTTTTAGGGTTACACTTGAGTTTTGTATTGGGGACAATGCAAGATTTAAGTGTGGGTGAGGGATTGATATTCAATAATTGTGTTGTGTTTTTCTGTGTTTATTGAAAAATCTGGTTTTCTAAAAATTTTCAAAATTTTGATTGATTTTTGAACTTAATTTGAAGATTTTGAGTCAAAATTTTTGAAAATTTTTGCTTCAATTAACTTACACTTGAATTTGCGTATTCTTGGACTTTGGTAGCTGTTTTTGAACTTGTATTGATACTCATGAGCATTGCTATTTGTTTAAAGTTGATTGTTTTAGTTTCACTGGTCACAATTCTTCAAGTTTGCTTTTATAGTGATTGAGTTAATGTATTGTGATTAATTTGGAGTACAATTAATCTTTGTGCATGAGCATCTGAGATTTAACCTTGTTGGAAGATTCTTTGAGCCTAATTTCCATTCATAGTGAGTTGCATCCACTTACATCTTCTACTTTGTAGAACTTGTTTTAGTCCTTATTCAAGACTTAGTTGTATTGATTTGATGAGCATGATAGAGGCATTCTTTTCTAAACCCCTACATCCCAAACATAAACCCTCACAATTTCATCCATTGCTAGCCGTTTAAGCCTTCATCTTTTCTGAAGTGCCAAAGCATGCATTACATGTCCAAGTATTCAACAACATCTTACTATTACATTCATGATTTGTTGAACTTTGTCTTCTTGGGTTTGGAATTGCCATAAAAAAAATGAAGAAAAAGGAAACGAAATAGAAGAAATAGAAAAAGGCAAAGAAATAGAAGAAAATGTTGAGAAAAGCCAAAGAAAGAAAGATAAAAATAAAATGATACCAAAAGAATAAAGTTTTGAAATAAGGCAGTTCATTGGTGGTTTGAAGAACAAAGTTGTGGTTCAAGAGAAAGTAAATGTTAGTTGGAAGCCCTTTCTGATCATGCTTGGTGCTTTATCGCTTTGTATCTTTTCACTTCATGTCATTCCATTTAGCTCTTTCCATTCATCATAACCTCAAAAGTCCCCTTGATCATTGCATTCATGCATTAAGAGTGGAGAGGTAGGATTTTAACAAGCTTATGGTTAAGTGGTTGATTAAGTGGATTTGAGAGAGAATTACCCCAACTTGGTGAGTAGAGTGAAACAATTTATATCTTGAGTGTTTTCTCTTTTACTCATTCCCATTGCGTTGATTGTACTCTACTTTAATCCCTTCTTATTAACTTGGATCACTATGATTGCTTGTTCAAAGAGTTGGGTTAATGGCACTACTGCTTTCTTACTTTGAATTCATAGCGGTTCCCATTTGTATCAATGCTATTCTCTTGCCTTGGTTTTGTATTGCCTTTGTCTAGGAGTACAAAGGTTTAAGTGTGGGGGAATTGATTGAACCCAATTCTTCATTGTCTTTTTATATCATTTTAAGGGTTTTTATCATAGTTAGTAGCTCTTTTAGTGTTTATTGTGCTTAATTTATATTAAAGTGCCTTACCTTGAATTAGTGCATAGTAGGGGCAAAATTGTCATAATTGGAGATTAATTATTATTAATTGATTTCTAGGATAATTGATGCTACATTATGTATGATTTTCCTTGTAGGTACTTTGGGAGAAATTTGGACAAATTTGGAAATCACACTTTAGTCCCAACATTAAAGGCAGTAAAAGATCGAATTAATCGCAGAAAAGGGCCCCAGAATTCAAGAAATTGCACTAAAAGCCCTGAGTAAATGAAGCTTTGCCTTTTGGCTGAAAAGTACCATCCACCGTGGTGGATTTGTCAGAATTGCAAAAGTCGCAATTTCAGCATTCTGATTCGGATCCCTAAGCTTCAACTCGATCCAAAACCACCTCTAGTAGCCAGTATAAGCTAAGTTTCAACCTAGGGAAGCCTCATTCGGACTCTCCTCACCTTTCTTTGGCCGAATCATCCTCTCATCTCCTCCTTCCATCAATTCTTCATTACATTCCATCATCTTTCCCTTTAATCCATCCCTAACCTCTTCTTCGATGGAGATTCGACTGTTGCTGCTGGTTGGAGCAATGCTTGGAGTTATGGAGGGCTAGGGGTTCTTCAACTCTTGAAGATGTTTGATTGGCATGAGTTCCAAGAGCTTCAAAGGGGAGTTAGCTTCATCCATAGTTCTAGTTGTTTATTTATGAATTTCTAGGTCTTAGGATTTGTAAATTGGGGCTGAACTGTTTTGATTATGGTTGTAATCGATTCTTGATGATTATCTTGTGTATTGGATTAGTTAATGTTGAATTTGAGCTTCAATATATGTGGTTACATATATGTTTCTATGCAACTCTTTTGATACTCTCTTTCTGGCATGGTATTGTATGATTGTTGAGTTAATCTAGGCTTGCATTAAACCAAGTGCATTAATTAATCTTAATACACACACTAAGTGAGCTTAATAGGATCTTATGAGATTGGTGGTCATTGATTAAGATCCTAGACCTAAAGGGTTCTTTAAGGTTTTTCCTCTAGAAAACTTGGTGATTTTTAATCCCAAAATCATTTTGAACTATGATTGCCAAAGGTCCATTTTCAAGAGGTTTTATCAACTGTTTCAACACTTGTTTCCCATCCATTTCATCCTAATTTCCCAAAAATCCAAAAATATATTTACATTGCATTTTATCTCAATTAATAGTTTTAATGAAAACCCCCAACTCTTCTCTAGTCAATTTGCATTTTTATGGCATTTAGTTAACTTAGGATCAATAATTAAGGCTCCAATAAGTGAAACGACCCGAGGTTATGCCTATAGTACAATCCTTGGTTTTAATTTTGAATTTGACCCCAAGGTGTAAGCAAGACAGGTCATATTTCACAGATCCACTAAATGAAGGATAAGATCAACATGCAACTTCATGTTCATATAATACACGTTTCCTCTCTCCTAATACCTCAAACCCGATGCCTATCAACCCAGAAATGACATGCTCTATTGGAAGATTCATGAAACAGAGGCAATATTGACATGCAAGCTTAAAAACCAGTATCATATACTTCAATCTTGCCATATAACATGAACCCATCGGTTCTCCTCTTTTTCCTTCACTTTCTCTCACCATTCAACACTCTCTGTCCTCCATTACAGCCAAACCACACCGAAAATGAAAAAGAAAAGGGTAGGAGAATGATCAGGAGGCTCATCTTGCAAGATTAATCGGTTTGCATGTGACCCAAATACCTCCGATCACCACCTCCGGCACTTCTTTGTCGAGCTCTCGTTTTCCTCTGGTCTCTCTCTTTGTTTTAAGACTCGGGCAGTAATGAAACGGGGAAGGGAAATGAATTCTGATGGTTATAAGGATGAGGCAACATGTGTGGGCTATGCACATAAGTCAATGGACCATTTTGCCCTTAATTATTTCTTATTTCTTATTCCCCTGAAATTAAGGAGTGAATCCAAAAATTAATTCATATGTATTTTCCTTATCCAATAGCTCTTGTGACCTTTAAAATAATTTCCACAAAAATTTCGGGTCAAAAATCATCTCCTAACTATTTTTTTACTAAAATTTTCCAAGAAAATAGGTTCTTTTAACTCCCAAAATTATCCTTCAAAATGTGTAAGCCACTTTTTGGAGAAATTAACCATTTCATAATATCCTAAACTCTCAAAATTAATATTCATAAATTTTCACTAATTTTCTTAGGCATTAAATAATTTTAATAATTATTTCTTTATCATTCTCCCCCGATTTTTTTAACACCTTGAAATTCAAGATATTACAATATATACTTACAAATAACCCATCAACAAGATTTTCATATTAGTATAGGGATTTAGTCTCACAGCCTTACAGATTATGAGCCAATTTTTTTTTACCAAACTAGACAAACTAATTTGATATCCTTTCATGAATTCATGAGTTGTATTCGTGTAAAATTCAACTCTCTGGTTGATAGTGGACCACTAAAACTTGCAATTATTATAATTGATTTAGTCGGAACTCTTTTTAATAGAACAAATCATCTTATATATATTGTTATCTAATGTATGATTCTACTTTTCCTTACGTAATGCTTCTCCATGAATTTCATGAACTCTTAACTTATAATATAAGCATAATTTTGAAAAATTCAGAAAGTTCAGAAAATTGCATTCACATTTCAAACGAGCTGAAAAATCGAAAAGAACACTTTCAATAATGTTGAATCACATTGTTACAATGTCAATTTATTAATGGTGACTGATGATTGGTGCCTTGGCTAGCTCCAAAATACTGTAAGGAGAACAAGCTTGTCCATAGAAGCAATCCTTTGAAGCAATCTCATATGCGGCTTCAGTTTCATGACTATATTGATCAAATCTGAGATACTTCTTCCTATCTTTACAGAGAGATCGAGCTTCCGGGAAACAAGGATCCTGAATATTTGTGAACCCTGTGAAACAATTCAAAGAAGAGTATTTTATATTGTAAAAGGAGTTCAGCATCTAAATAATGGTCTAATTAAATAAAGGGTTAACATAATTTTTAGTTACTAAAATTTGATCTCATTTTGATTTCAGTTCATAAAGCATAAAACCAATAGTTTTAATCCTTGAAATTTGACTTCATTTTGATCTGCCTGCTGATTTTCGGCTTCTGGTTTCAAGGACCAAAACCACTGGTTTCAAGTTTTAGGGACTAAAACTGAACGGAGATCAAATTTTAGAGATTAAAAATGATGGCAAGCCTTAAGTAAAATAACTATGCTTACCATATTTTTGTGGATTATCAGTGATCTTTTTGTACACCTTGACGACATCGTATACTGTAAATAGTGAACCGGAGAGTGTACAACGTAACTCTTGCAACCTTTGAGGAAGTTTGTCTGCGAAGTATCTTGATTTGCAGTCTTTTGTATAATTATGAGGCTGGCAACGTGAAATGCCCGAAACTACAAATTTTCTTGCTCCCAGATCGTAAAGTGTCTGTGAATAGACATTCAAATGAAATTTGAGTCATGTTGTTTATAAACAATAACTTAGAATCTAACGATACAAGTATACAACATCAATGTTTGCATAAGGAAAAAGCGCACCTTTAATCCTTAAACTTCACATAATAAGCTTTTATTTTGATCCCTTGATTTTATGCATGAAGCGTCTTTTAAGTCCTTTAACCCTAACAATGTTAACAAAAAATGCAGACATTGAAATTTTAAATATTAACAAAAGCATTATTAGATTATGCTGGTATATTAAGTTCAATGCTGACATATCACTGGAAACTAACAATGTTAGTATTAGAGGACTGAAAATATATTTTTAAAATTAAGAGGATAAATTAAAACTAAACTTTGTATAAATTTAAAGAACTAAAGTGCACTTTTGCCGTTCGCATAATAATACCAAAGTTATTAAAGTTCAATAAACTTTAATATTTTACATAAAGCAAAAATCAAGATAACTTATAATTAGTTTACCTTGATATGTTTTGTGACTTCATCAAGAAGGATATCTGCATACTTGTCTGGACTGAATTTGTTGCTGACGTTGTGACTCATAGCATCGTGGTAATCGTTATTCCCAATAAAGACAAGGTATAGGGAATTGGCCAAGTGATCTTGCAACTTCTCTTGATCCTTTATTGCTTGTGGAAGATCATTTTTCACAGTTGATGTGAAGCATCCTACTTGTTTTGCTAATGTTAAGCATTCTCCCTTCAACATAAAAAAAAAAAAAAAATTCATTATCAACAGACATTTAATATACGAAAAAAATTAGATCAAATTACTCATATTTGTTAGATCAAGTTTCCCAATCACACTTGTTATTTTACTATGATTAGTTGTTTGAATGCATATGTGCACTTATAAATTTACTTATGAACTTGATCTAATAAATATAAGGAAACTGTTTTTTACTAGATAGATATATATAATATTAAAATTGGTAATGAGATAAGAATAGTCATTTCAATTTAATTTCTTACCGCTCCAGTTGTGTTTAAGATCCCGCATGATGCAGATGCATAAGATATTCCTGTTGTAGTCTGACTTCTTTCAGAATCCGAGAGGTTTAAGTATGCAGGAGGAAATGGTAAGTCCAAGTAAGATGCTGTATGGATAAATACAAACATCATAGGTGTTCTATTATTTGGATAATATATGCAATTAAAGGTTAAAAATATTGAAATTTTTATTATATTTAGGCCAATGTTTCGACTATATATATGTTTGGATTAATACTAAGAGGAAATTTGCAACAATTACAAACAAATACTGGCTATTATGAAAACTAGAACCTTCTCCCCTATGCGATGCACAGGATAACACATTAAAATGGTTGATACTACTGAAAAATATTTTATTATATTCCTCCTCTTCTATTGTAAAAAAAAAAATCATCTTTTTTTCTTAATTTTTGGAAATGATTTTTCTTATATATGATTTGGACAATAAAATATAAGATTTAAGTATCTAATGTTGACAAGTTTACTGTAACATCCAGACTTTTGGGCCTAGAACCATCAAAAGTAGCTTGAATTGGATAGGCTACCGGACCCTTTTTGAGCAGAAGTCCCAAAGATGAGAAAGGAAGTCAAAGCAGTTTCAGGGACTAAACTGTAAAGTAAAAGTTTTTCAGGGGTTTCAGTATAATCAAGGTCAGAGACTCCAATAAAGTCTCGAAGGCCTAGAGAGAGAAAAGAGACTAGATATAGGCCAAAGGTTAAGTTAGAAGCCTCAAAGAGAGGATTATATGAAGTTAAGTCCAAGCAAAGACTAAACTGTAAATTCAAAAAGTTATGACCAGCAAGGGCAAAAATGGAAGAGTGTACAGAAAATTCCAAAAAAATCCCAAAAAATGGGAAATAATATTCTAAGACTCTTCTATGAAGAGAAAAGATGAAAATACCCCTGAGATAGCTTAAATGGAATTTATGAAGTTATGACCAGTAAAAAGTACACTGTTTGAGGTAATTATTTAAAATAGCAAGAGACTTAAAAAATGTATGTAAAAATAAGGATTAATTGGTTGAAAGGTTATACTAATTTATAAAATTAGTCCTGCAACCAAAAGGCCAGTGGAATGGCTTTAATAAATTAAAGAGCATTTTATACCGATAAAAGGGTATTTTAGTAAATGATTTTTATACAAGGCTTAGAGGAAGTGTTATGGCCTGAGAAAATTCATAGATACTCTCTAGAATGAAGGGTAATTTATGGAGTAGACAGAAGAATTTTCTGAACCCTGGAAGGCCATAAAAAAAAGTCAGAAAAATGTGGGTCAAGTAAAATAGGAGAAAACTTAAGGGCTATGTTTAGATCCGACGGTTATGATCTAATCTTCCTTCTCCTCCACCATTTTTACGACACATGGCCTCTTCTAGAAGCATGATGCAAGGATGATATAATAAGGTGATGCAATGATGATGCAAAAGTCCACTTGAACTTCCAAAATTGCCCTTACTCCTTCTTCTAGCTACCAAGGGCATTTTGGTCCATTCAAGCCAACTTTTTGGCTATAAATAGGCACTCTTCTTCCCCCCAATTCGGCCAAGCTGATGAACACGAGGAGAAACTCTATTTCCCTTGCATCTAGAGAGAGAAAGAGCTATTTCTAGTGAGAGAAAGTCCACCTAAGTTCAAGCTTCAAGATCAAGGTATGTGGTGGCTATAGCATCTGATTTGATACCTATTTCGAATTAGTTACTGTGTATATCTGATTCTAAAATTTTGCATGCTTAAAGTAAACTCTGTAAGCTTTAAATCCATGGGTAGAAAAATTCATTTGGATATGTGTACGATTTATGGTGATTTTTCAAAGTTAGGGTTTGAAATCTGGAAACAGTGTTGAACTTTTGGAAGAGTTTCGAGTTCTGTACAATTCCAGTACTGTTCGGCGTAGAATTGGTTCCTAAAACTATTTTTCATTTAAATTTAACTTAAGGAGACTTGGAAGCACTCAATTTGGATTTTTCTAGATTTAATTATAAATTTTCAAAGTTGAGCAAAAATTCTGGAGTTTCTACGTGAACAGTACCCGTGAACCAAAATTTTCAGATTTGGTATTCTTGAATCTAAGGCCATCTAAAGTGGTCCTAATTGACAAGAAATAGATCTTAAGAATGGGAAATGATAAGATTTATACTAGAAAAGTTAGAAAGAAAACCCTAAGACTAAGAGAAAGGGTTGAGGTTCAAGAAAGCTAGTCTTGAACTTTATGTAATCTAATGGTCCTAATGGATTGTGTGATCATTATGGTTATGTTTAGGACCTTTGGAACATCCAAGAGGATATTTGGTGATATTGACCGAATGCCCACATGGTTGGAAAGTCAAGAGAGTCAAAGGAAAAGTAAGAGGAAAGCTTGAGGTGCAAGGTAGTGAACTTACCCTTTATGTGCTTGACATGGTATGCTCATGTGTTGGTTTGTATTTGTTGTTTGAATGATGTTGTGACATGATGATTGTTGCTGGAAATACTATTTTTAATATGTTCCCATGGCCATGCATTTTTATACCAAGCATAAAGCATGATGGCATGTCACTAGTTAACTTAAGTTTATGAAAAACTACATACCATACACTAGCATCCATCTTGTATATGTGTATGGTAATGTTTGCTACTGAGATTCCCCCGAATCTCGCCTCTTCGTAACCAACCATTTAGGTCAATCAATGATGGGCACTAATGGCATGAGAAGCAAGGAGAAGAAGTGGAGAATTATTGATGCTAATGATTGATACTAATATTCAATGTATAATTCTCCTATGTTATGATTATGTTGTGAATGCCATGTATTTAATTATAAAGCTTATGGCATGTATAGGAATGTATGAGCATGAATGAGAAAAAGTAAGTCCATGTTAGGTATGCCAAAGAAATAAAAAGAATTAAAGTAAAGAGATGTTAAGGGATAAAACGTAGGTCATGGAGTAGTTAGTTTTGAGCTTCAGTTTGACCTATCATATGAATGAGTTAAGTTACGAAATTTGGTATACTTATATTGCATATCCCAAGCTTTAAAACGAGTGGTGAATCACCTCATTTGGATGTGTATACGAAGAGATATGAATTTTCAAAGTTAAGGCGGAGAATCTGAAAAGTCCAGATTTTACCAAACGAATAGTAATCTTAATCCAATAAACTGTACGTTTTAAGTGAGGGTGAGTTCATTTGAATATTTTTCCCTTAAAGAGCATTGAAAGATCTTTCTGTAGAATTTTGGAACACCTCCATACGATTTTTCTAGAATTAGTTATGATTTTTCAAAGTTGGACCTGTAATCTGAAAATTGGACAGTGAACAGTAATTTTCCGAAAATTAACATTCAAATTGAAATTTTTAGGTGTAAAACCATCCAACATGGTCTGGAATGGTTCTAAATGAATGCTAAGGTACTATATAAGTAAGGTGTGACATTTACTAAATACTGATTTCACATTAAATTTTTTAGTAAAACTACCTATATTGTTATTCTCCCTGATAAAACATCAATGTTTAGTTCCAAAGAACTGTGAAAGGTGCATCCACAATTATTGTCATTAAAATAATTAAATTACAAAGGTAGAAAACAAAAAGGTTGAGTTTCAGTTTCAGGATAACGTATATTGCATAAATGAGATGTTAAGAAATTCTATGAATAATTTGTTTGTGAAACTCCATTTGCATCTTTCCCTATACCGTTTATAGTGCCCCTCCACTATCAGTTTCATAGTATTAAGTATCAATTGGATAGTCATTTAGTTGCCTAACCCGACCCATTTTGACATTACCGGGTATTACAAGATTTCATAGTTAAACTAGATAGATAGATAGATAGATAGATACTCATGGTTCAATTCTCTTGACAACATTTGAACCTAGCTAGTGGCTTATTCAATTCATTCGAAGACATAAGATGTAAGAGCTCGGCACATAATTATCTTTTTATTATTATAGCCCTCTCTTTTAAAAGAATGCATGATCATAACCAAAAGATAAAGAGAATTTAATTTGAGTTGTTTACAATAGCTCAAAACATGTTAATAATTAACGCAAGAAACAATTAATCCGCAGGTCCTTATAGTCTATCTCAATCAACGGTTTTCAAACTCAAAGATAGATGCCCATAACGGATCAAACTATTGAAGGCCCGGTTTAAACAAAATAAACTACATGGATCTGATTCAAAGTTAAGGCAAATTATAACTAAGAAAAAGTATATAATTAAACCACAAATTAATCAAGAAACATACCGATAAAGTCAGCCATATTTCTTCCATTGGTGAAACGACCCCTTATATTATGAAAATCAATTCCATAAGGCCACCTATTAGCCTGTGCTGGTGTGTTCAAATGCATGTTGTTTCCAGGATCAAGATAGGAATCACCGAACACGTACAATGCTGGCACAGAGGCATTGGCAAGCAAAGCTTGGTTTGAAACGAAGCAGAAAGACAGAAACAACATCAGCTTTATTGAATTTTTCATATCTTTCTGCTTCGAATATGGGAGCTCTTTAATTAATCAATCACCAGTGGAATTGATGAATGGAGTATCATAAGTATATATAGAGAGAGGGGTATGAATATTTTTGGCAAAGGAAGCCAAAAATAGATAAAGAGAGTTGAATTGGTAAACGTCGTATTTGTGATAGATAATAATAACGCATTTTGAAAGTTTTGGGAATTTGTTTTGAGGAAATGGATAATTTGTTAGCCTCATATAAAATAGCAAAACGAACTGAATGTTAATATTAGTCATGGGATCTGGTATTATAACAAGCCTAGATTTTGTTTGAATATAGGGAAATTCACCATGATGATAGCACAGTAATTATTATTATTTTTAACTAGAGCACAGTAATTAATTACATAGGATCTATTATTACCGCATGAGAATAGGAGATAGGTGTGAAAGGAACTGATTTAGAGTGCTCATCTTTAGGATGAGCATCCAAAGCTCATCCTATCGAGACCGTTCAAATTTGAAGAGTCCAGATGAGATTTTTTAGTTAATTGTGTCTGAATAAATAAAATTATTTTTTAATAAAGTGATGTTAAGAGATTATTTTTATTTTAGATTCCATACCCAAAAAATAATTATTTTAAAAAATAAAAATAGAAAAAGATTAAATCTAACGGTTCCTGGGAGGGGGGGGGGGAGAGAATTAATGGTTGACGAAGGAGAAAAATTAATGGTTAAATATAGCCATCTCCTCCTCTGCCGTTTTGAGTGGCCAATGATCTAGTCTTGATTTGTCTTCTGAAGCCTTATAAATTGTTTAACTTATCCAAACAACTCTTTTCTAACTTTATTATCATCTATAAAAAAACATGAAATTGTTCAATATCTAATGGAGTAAATACCCCTTTTTTGGGAAATACCACAATAGCAAGCATAGAAATTTTGGGTGACATTAGTGAAAAGTCATTAGTTTTCTACATGTCACCCATATAGTTCAACTCATGAGCTAACTCAGAGATTGTTCGAGCAGATGAACCATCTTCACCAAGTGCTTTAGTAGCAGCATCCTGAAACACTTGAACTCTTCTACAAATTTCATTGCCTTCCTGATCATCAACTTCACAACCCTTGCAACTTCTTCTTTCACCATAATCCCATTCTTATTCTCATCAACTTTCGGCCACACGGCAACCTTAGGCTTCTCAATTAGCAACACTGCATTCATTCTCTGCTATGCAAATAAGGGCCAAACAATCATTGGCTTGTCACAGACCACACTCTCAAATGTGGAGTTCCAACCACAATGAGTCAAAAACCCACCAGTAGAGTTGTGTCTCAAAATTTCGATTTGCGGGGCCCATGATGGGACCACAAAACCTTGGCCTGTGGTTCTTTGGATAGACCCTTTTGGCATATAGTCAAAAGGGTTCTCATTTTGTGAATTCAAATAAGTTGAACTATTAGACCCACTTGGAGCCCTCACAACCCATACGAACTTATGACAACTCATTTCCAACCCCAAGGTTAGCTTGTGAAGCTGGTCAAATGTTAGTGTTCCTCCACTCCCAAGAGAGACATACAAAACAGAGTTCTTTGGCTGATTGTCTAACCATTTTAAACACTCTGAGATTGACTCGTTTACGTTAGTTGACTCGGTCTTCAAAGTGGGCCCCACTGGATAAATGGGAGGGTATTTATGATTACTTTATTGTAGTGATGTTATTGCCTCTCGTTCAAGATCTAGGAAGCTATTCACTATCATACCATCTGCTAACTACAATCGCTTACATATGTAAAGAATTGTTTTGTAGGATTCACTGGATCTTTCGTGAATGGTATCGAATAGATCTTTGCCATGTACTACGCAACCTGCATGAAGCAATTATATCTCTTCAACATTCATTTTACAATATTCTCCATTTACCCAACAAATTCAAAAGAACCAAAGAGGCAAAAGAAAAAAAGAAACAAGAAGAAGAAGAAGAAGATTGGTAACCTGGAAGTTTCAAAGATTGTGATAAGTCTCGAAATCCAGTAGAAACCAGCTCATGATCCTCATCAAGTTCGGGAAACTTGAGGCAGAAACCGAGGGAAGTGATAGACATGGGAAAGCAAACGTATGACTTGAGGTGGAACTGCTTTGCAATTTCTAACGCATCCACTGAGAATACATCGGCAACGATAGCAACAAGCAGAGTAAGGAAACTCAACGAGCTCAAAACTAGACGAAGTGATGGAAGAGAGTTTTACAGTCTGATGCATTTTTGTCGCAGGGTGGAGGGCGTTTCGAGGGATGTCGTTTTGGTCGACATGTTGAAGAATAGTGAAGTCTATGTGCGGTGGAAGAGATTGGAGGATAGATGACAAACTCAATTGGTCCCTTTTTGCCTTAATTAATTTATTTTGTTTTATTTTGAATTATTATTTTATAGGGGCAAAATTGTCATATTTTGATTTAATTATGATTAATTGATTTTTAAGGACAATTAATGCTACCTTATTCTTGAATTTTGCTTGCAGGTTCTTGGAAGATTCAAAAATAAATAAAAAAAGAAAAAAAGAAAAAAAAGAAAAAGAATTAAATTAAAAGAAAAGAAAAATAAATAATAATAAGCTGGGGCAAAACGTTGCGTTTTGCCCCAGCCTAATAATCATCATCAGCTGGAAACGAAGACGCCGAACACACGCACGCAAGAGAGGCCGAAGGAGACAGAACGAAAAACAGAGCAGGCGGCCGAACGAGAACGGGAGAGAACGAACCAGGAGGAGAGACGCAAGCGAGCTGGCTGGCGGTGCGGAGATACACGAGCTGAGAGCACGCCGAATGGAGAGAGCTGATACACGCAGACAGCGGCTGAACCAGGCGGAGACCGAAGCACGAACGGGAGAAGACGCTGGGCGGTGGCTGAGAAGAAAAAAAACAGAGCAACACGGAGGGAGGACTATCCATCATCTTCTTCTCCTTCTCCACAGCAGGGGACGCAATGGCAAACCGTAACAGAGCTCTGATTATGGCACTTTTGATGGCAAACCGTGGCTAGCTTCACAATTCTCTAATTCAACAATAATGGCAGGAGCTTACATCATCAAAGGGGAGTTTAGTTACTTTAATTTCCTGTCTAATAATTGTTTAACAATTCCTAGGTCTTAGGATAGTTATTCTGATTATTAGAAAATCTTGTATTGCTTAATCTGATTATATTTGGAGATTATTGTGACTGAATTATTGCTTAGTATTTGACATTGGGCTGTTTATAGTTTTGATTTCAATTATAATGTTGTGGTTATGACATTTATATTGATTTTGGAATTAATATATTGTGATTTTCTAAGGTGGCTTGGAATTTTGGATCATATAGTCTCTTGCTAGCTTTAATTCTATTATTTTGGATTTAAGAGTTCTAATTAAGCATTGGTTTTAAGCATCCTTAATCCCATTTTACTATTCTGGTTGCAGTTAGTAAGTTGGGATTTTAAGAAAATATTTTGTGGCAACTCGAGGTGGCTCGGTTGTTGGATCAAAAGCTTAGTTATAATTCTTAATTCATTGTTTTTAACTCCCACATCTTTTAGAGTGATGATTGCCTGCGTTGTTGAATTGGAGGATTGATTTTTATCAGTGTTATTTGTGTGTCTCATTTTCATTTCTTTAATTTCCATTCATTTTAATCACTTTTATATAAAAACAAAAAAAAATATTTTAATTTCAATTTGATTCGTAGTATTTAATTAACAGCTTTTCAAAATCAAAAATCTCTTTTTATAGTTTAGGTTACTTGCATTTATTTACTAGGGTTTAATTTCGTTTTCGGCTCCTCAAAGTGAAACGACCCGAGTTTTGCACTATATTGCATTAATTCGGTTAATTTTTGGAGTAACCCCAAAGCGACAATTAAGGGCAGTTGAACTTCAATAGAAAGTGCAGATGGGGAGGGAGGACCAGGTGTGGGGATGAGGAAAGTGAAGTGGAAGGAAGGGAGGTGAACGACGAGTCGTTGTGCAAACTCAATGAGGGGTACTAGATGACTAAACCCTGGACATGGAACCATGACGATGCAAGGATTTCTTTTCTCCATGAAAAGTTGACGGTTCGGTAGCTTGATGGGTACTTGGGAAGGAAACAAACGAAAGAAGAAGAAAAAGTGAAAGTATGAAAATACTTCATTGCTATATATACATATACATATATATATATTTATGTAAATAATAATCTAACACGTGTGCCACGATATCTGCAAGTCTATCTAACAGTCATGGCTTATCTGACAAACTTACAATATATGAAGCTTATTAGCTGAAAATAGTTAATATAAGCAGCTCACTTCAAAGAAAGAGAATACACACTGGAATCATACAAAATGAGAGGGGGGGCGGGGGGAATAGCGGTCAAATCATTAAATTAAATCAGTTTTTAATGTCGGCTTCGTCCGTTGCACGAAGCCATAAATGCCGTAGATGCATACATAGATTAACGCGCTCTTTTGATTAACGCGCTCCCTCTTGTACTTATTATAGAAGTCAGAAATTCGTAATCATTTTTATAAAACCTTTTAATAGCGTGAATGAGTATTAAATAATTTTTTTGATATATGCTCATAGTTAACGAGGGTACAGCGGAGAATAAAAATTAATCTAGTATAATTAATGAAAGTAATATTAGAAATCACTTAGACATATTTAATATTTTTAACTAGTTTTATTAGTATATGTGAATTAATTAATTAATTCTTATAAAAAGAACTAGAGAGAGGACCACCTTACTCCCATAGATATAACTCATTTGTATCCCATTCTCGTTAAGAATGCATTAAGTTGATAAAATTTCACACACTAAGCCTCTATTAAACAAAAATGGTGCTGAAAAAAATACGCCGTACATTTTCTCTAACCTATTTTCTTTGTTGTATTCAATAGGGATGAATTTGGAAAAAAAATTATTAATTAAGTACCCTATAAGTGACTTATATTTAGAAAAAATTTTTTTTTTCCTAAAATGGCTTGTATATAGGAACAAATTTAGTGGTATGTAAAACATTTGTACCCCATTTTCCCGCACGACACAATGTATTAAATTGATAAAAATTTTCACATTGTCCCTATTAAAGATAGGGTATAAAATATATGATGTACATTTTCTCCCACCTATTTTCTGTATTGTATTAAAAAAAGGTGAAATTGGAAAAAAGGTGATTGATTACCTACAAAATAACTTATTTAGGAATAAACATTTCTCCTATGCGTAACTTACACATAGTAATAGAGTGGCAGATATAGATGCATACTAGTCAGTTTGAGCTTAATTGTTAATGATTTTTTAATTAGTAAATTCCATGTAATCTTTTGGGGCCTTATGTATAATTTTTTTATTCACTAAGGGGGGAAAAAACTGAAGCCGACCATTTCTCTTAAAAATAGTATAGAAGTAGAAATCCAACTTAACTCTAAACATTTTTCACATATGTGAATATTTTTTTCAGGAGAGATTTGTGAAAATATTGAAGTATATATGAAAAAAATTGTTTAAGAATTATAATTTTAAAATTTTTATGTATATTATAATTTAAAATTTAAAAGTGATACATAATTTAAAAATAAAATTTGAAAATTGAAAATTTCAAATATAACTTTGTTTAATTTTGTGGTGAATTTATTAAATGTCATACACAGACACACACGCATTAAAGTATAATTTTTAATTATAGATCTCTTTAACATCTAAACAATGGATCTCTTTAATTTGAAATTCTCAAATGCTTGAATTTCCTCAAGCATATGTCCTTGGATGAAGAAAAATGAAATACTGTTGGCACGCGTACAGTTTATGACAACCTCTGTTTGAATTTGATAGGATGAAAAATACACTTGCGCGTACTACATGTGTTTGAATAAGACGACAATCCATGAAAAACATTTATAATCAAACTGATTTATGTTTAGAATATTGCAAATTTGATAGAGCACACTCTCTAATGTGGAGTTCCAACTACAATGAGTCAAAAACCCACCGGTAGAGCAGTGTCTCAAAATTTTGGCATATGGTCAAGAGGGTTCTCGTTTTGTGAATTTAAATAAGCCGAACTAGTAGACCCGCTTGGAGCCCTCACAACCCACAAAAACTTGTGGCCACTCATTTCTAACCCGAAGGCTAGCTCGGGAAGCTGGTCATGTGTTAGTGTTCCTCCACTCCCAAAAGAGACATGCAAAACAGAGTTCTTCTGCTGATTGTCTAACCATTTTAAACACTTTGAGGTTGACTCGTTTATGGTAATTGACTCGGTCTTCCAAATGGGCCCCACTGGATAAATGGGAGGTTATTTATGATTACTTTCTTGTAGTGATGTTATTGCCCCTTGTTCCAGATCTAGGAAGCTATTCACTATCATACCATCTGCTAAATGCAATCGCTTACATATATAAAGAGCTGTTTTGTAGGATTCACTTGATCTTTCTTGAACTGTGTCGAACAGATCCTTGCCATTTAATGGTACGCAACCTGAATGAAGTAATTATTAGCTCTTTAACATTCATTTTACATTTTTCATTTACCCAACCAGTTCACAGAACTAAAGTTCACAAGAATCAAAGAGGCAAAAGGAAAAAAAGAAATTAAACAAGAACAAGAAGATTGGTAACCTGGAAGTTTCAAAGGTTGTGATAACTCTCGAAATCCAGCAGAAACCATCTCTTGATCCTCATCAAGTTCGGGAAACTTGATGCAGAAACACAAGGAAGTAACAGACATGGGAAAGTAAACGTATGATTTGAGGTTGAACTGCTTTGCAATCTCTAAGGCATCCACTGAGAATACATTGGCAATGAGAGCAACAAGCTGAGCCTGGAAACTCAATGAGCTCAAAGCTTGACGAAGTGACAGAAGAGCGAGTTTTACAGTCATGCATTTTTGTTGGTGGGTGCAGGGCGTTTCGAGGGATGTCGTTTTGGTCGACATGTTCAAGAATAGTGAAGTCTATGCGCGGTGGAAGAGATTGGAGGATGGAAAGTGCAGATGGGAGGGAGGACCGAGTGTGGGGACAAGGAAAGTGAAGTGGAAATGAGGGAGGTGAACAACGAGTCGCTTTGCAAACTCAGTCAGAGGTATTAAATGACTAAACCCTGGACATGGAACCATGATGATGCAAGGATTTCTTTTCTCCATGGAAATTGGACAGTTCGGTAGCTTGATAGGTACTTGGGAAGGAAACAAAAGAAAAAGTGAAAGTATGAAAATACTTCATTCCTATATATACGTATACATACATATATATATACACGTTTGTAAATCATAATCTAACACGTATCCCACGATACCTGCAAGTCTATCTAACTGTCATGGCATACCTCAAAATCAAACCCCTATCTGACAAACTTAATATATGAAGCTTATTAGCTGAAAATAGTTAATAAGCAGCTCACTTAAAAGAAATAATGTACACTGGAATCATACAAAATGAGGGTTAAAAAATAGCGGTCAAATCATTAAATTAAATCAGTTTTAATTTTAATGTCGGCTTCGTCGTTTGCTCGAAGTCTTAAATGCCGTAGATCTATCTATAGATACATAGGAATAGGTTATTGTGGTCTTTTAATTAACGCGCTCCCTCTTGTGCTTATTATAGAAGCCCTTCTAAAAGAAATTCTTGATCGTTTTTACAAAAGACTTTTTAATAGTTTGAACGAGTATTAAATATTTTTTTTTATATGCTTGTATTTAACATGGGTATAGTGGAGAATAAAAATTAATCTAATACAATTAATGAGAGTAATATTGAAAATTACTTAAATTTTATGACAAATTTAATACTTTTAATTAGTTTTGTTAGTATAAGTGAATTAATTTGCTGATTCTTATAATAAGGACTAGAGGGAGGACCACTCTACTCCCATAGACATAACTCATTAGTATCTCATTCTTGTTAATAACGCATTAAATTGATACAATTTTCACACACTTAGCCTCCATTAAAGAAAAATGGTGTTGAAAAAATGCGTTGTACATTTTCTCTAACCTATTTTCTTTATTGTATTTAATAGGACTGAATTTGAAAAAAGATCATTAATTACCCTACAAGTGACTTATATTTAGGAACAATTTTTTTCCTACAAATGACTTGTATATAGGAACAAATTTAGTGGTATGTAAGTCACTTGTACCCCATTCTCCCATACAATGGAATGTATTAAATTGATAAAATTTTCCACATTGTCCGCATTAAAGATAGGGTATAAAATATATGCTGTACATTTTCTCTCACATATTTTTTTTATTGTATTGAATAAAGGTGAAATTGGAAAAAAAAGTGATTAATTACCGAACAAATGACTTATTTAGGAATAAACATTTCTCCTACAAGTGACTTACACACAGAGTGGTAGATATAGATGCATACTAGTCAGTTTAAGTTTAATTGTTAATGATTTTTTTTAATTAGTCAACTATATGTAATCTTTTAAGGTCTTATGTATAATTTTTTATTCACTAATGGGGGAAAAAATTGAAGCTGACCATTTCGCTTAAAAATAATGTAGAAGTAGAAATCCAACTTAACTCTAAACATTTTTTAATATACGTGAATTTTTTTTTCAGGAGAGATATGTGAAAATATTGAAGTATATATGAAAAAAATTATTTAAGAATTATAATTTTAAAATTTTTATGTATATTATATAATTTAAAATTTAAAAGTGATTATACATAATTTAAAACTGGAAATTGAAAATTTCAAATATAACTTTGTTTAATTTTGTGCTGAATTTATTAAATGTCATACGTAGACATCCACACACATTAAAGTACAAGTTTTAATTATAGATCTCTTTAACATCTAAACAATGGATCTCTTTCATTTGAAATCCTCAAATGCTTGAATTTCCTCAAGCGTATTTTCTTGGATGAAGACAAATGAAATACTGTTGGCACGCGTACAGTTTATGACAAGCTCTGTTTGAATTTGATAGGATGAAAAATATACTTGAGCGTGGATGTTTGAATAAGATGAAAATCTACGAAAAACATTTATAATCAAACTGATTTATGTTTAAAATATTGCAAATTTGATAGATTCTTTATGCTAATCAACCAATGAGGGTACCATCTGTTACTCAGATTATTTTTAAATTTTTTAATGTTAATCTCTTTAATTTTACCTCGACTGTAATAGTGCTCAAACATGTGTTCTTTTGATTTTGAATGTATAATAAAGAAATTATGTGCTCATGCTTATGCGAAGGGTGCCTAGGGACCATACAAATATACACACACTACCCTCGATACTTAATATAATCGTTAGTTGGAGATTAGATCTAGTATTAAATATAATATCTCAATTTACTTCATTTTTCAAATTTATAATTCATTGTCTAAAGTATCATTATTAATTACACATTGAAATATGACCTGTCTTGCTTACACCTTGGGGTCAAATTCAAAATTAAAACCAAGGATTGTACTATAAACACAACTTCAGGTTGTTTCACTTGTTGGAGCCTTAATTATTGATCCTAAGTTAACTAAATGCCATGAAAATACAAAATTGACTAAGGAAAAGTTGGGGGTTTTCATTAAAACTATTAATTGAAATAGAATGCAATGTAAATATATTTTGGATTTTTGGGAAATTAGGATGGAATGGATGGGAAACAAGTGTTGAAACAGGTGATAGAACCTCTTGAAAATGGACCTTTGGCAATCATAGTTCAAAATGATTTTGGAAGTAAAAATCACCAAGTTTTCTAAAGGAAAAACCTTAAAGAACCTTTTAAATCTAGGATCTTAATCAATAGCCACTCATCTCATAAGATCCTATTAAGCTCACTTAGTGAGTGTATTAGGATTAATTAATGCACTTAGTTCAATGCAAGCCCAGATTAACTCAACAATCAAACAATACCATGAAAGAAAGAGGGTATCAAAAGAGTTGCATAGAAACATATATGTAACCACATATATTGAAGCTCAAATTCAACATTAACTAATCCAATACACAAGATAATCATTCAGAATTGATTACAACTATAATCAAAATAGTTCATCCCCAATTTACAAATCCTAAGACCTAGGAATTCATAAATAAATAACTAGAACTATGGATGAAGCTAACTCCCCTTTAAAGCTCTTGGAACTCATGCCAATTGAACCATCTTCAAGAGAGCAGACACTTAGCCACGTATTGGAACAAGAAGCACCACAACCAGTAGTAATTTCGGGCTACCCATGGTGGAAAATGAAGGAGAAATGGAAAAAGATGGAGATTTTGTGAAGGAGAGTGAAGAGGACGAGAGAAAATGAATGGGAGAGGTTGTGTATAAGTGAATGTAGCTAGGTTTTTGAAAAATGCCTTATTTTTCAGGTGTTCTGGCTGGGTCTAGGTTGGATTTTGAGTGGATAAACCATTCAGAGTCAGATCTTATAAGTAAAATGCACAGGTTCAAAAATGTGCCAGGCGCCACAGCGGATCCATTTAGTGCTGTGTTGTTCTTTATTCTTTGATCTTGGCTCCATTTTTCTTGTGTCATGCAATCAAAATTAGTCTAAATGAAGTATCAATTGTCCTAGAAATTAATTAATAATAATTAATCACTAATTATGACAATTTTGACCCAAAAGACATTACTCTATGCAAAGGCATCTAAACTATATTAGACACAAATATGCACAATTATGCTCATAATAACCCATAATAACCCATGAAATGATATAATACAATATATAATAAATGGGTTAGATCAACTCCCGCACACTTAAACCTTTTTACTCCTGGACAAAGACAAAGACAATAAAATCAAGAATGGTATTAAGACAAATGAGAATCCATCCATACATATTTCAAATGAACGGTCATAATCTCATTGATCAAATCTCTTAAGAAAGCAAAGTAGTGGTAAAGACAATGCAAAGAAATTAACATAGAATACAATTGAGATAATGTGGATGAGCAAAAGAGAGAGTTCTCAAAGGATTGAACTGCTTCACTCAACTTACCAAATTGGGGTTAATTTCTCTCAGATCCACTTAGTCAACATCTTACCATAGGCTTGTTGAACTTCTAAAATCTCCACTACACATGCTAAGATATAGTGAGTCAAGAGGGCTTTAAAGGGTGAAGTGATGGATAAAAGGCCTAAATGGGATGAACGTAGAATGAAATAAATGACAAAGCACCAAGCATTCAAAGATGATTTTCAAACTAATACTTACTTAATTTCTCTTCAATCATAAACTTTGATCTTCAAAACTACCAATGAATTGCCTTATTTCAAAATTTTATTCCTTGGTATCATTTTTATTTCTAGCCTTCTTCTTCTTCTTCTTCTTCTTCTTCTTCTTCTTCTTGGCTTTTCTCAACGTTTTCTTCTTTTTCTTTGCCCTTTTTTTATTTCTTTTCTCTCTCTTTTTTTTCCAATTAACTTTGGCAATTCTAAACCCATGTAGAAAAAAAAATATCAACATCACACATGTACTAGTAAGGTGTTGTTAGAAACTTAAATATACTATGCATGCTTGGAACTTTGAGAAAAGAAGAAGGCTCAAGTGGTTAGTAATGGATATTAATATTGTGGGTTTGTGTTTGGGATGTAGGGTAGTGAAAGGAATGCCTCTATCATGCTCACTCTAACAATGCATACAAAGCCTCAACTAAGAACCAGAACAAGTTCTGGAGGATAATCGAACTAAGTGGATGACTCTCTAAGAAAAGAAATTAAGGCTCAAATCAACCTTCCAACAAGGGTTAAAACTGTCACATCCCAAAAAATTTTATCTGGCAATAAAGGATCAAAACTTGGGATGAGGGTCAATGTAGGAACTAGATGAGGAGATGAAAAAACTTTTGATATGAAACCCCGATGAGGTCTGAACTGACATTTTCATAATCATCAGCCTAGGAAGGGTAACAAAAAAATTTGAGAAAAATTTCAGAAAATCCCTGAAAAATGGGAAAAGTATAGAGTAGAGGTTTTGGAAACTTGGTTGAGGCCTGAAAGGTGGAATTTTGGTAAAAATAAATTATTACGGAATTTCTTGTAGATAGAGGTTTTTCGAGAAATTATTAGCAAAATGAAGGAAAATAATTATTTAAATTAGCTAGAGGTTGATGAAAATTCATATAAATGTTTATTTGAATTTATAAAATTATTTTTAGGCCTTGAAAACTTAGGAATTAATTTTAGGGAATTTATTTTCCCGCAATGACACTGATAGATGCCTAATCAGAGAAAATTCAAAATAAATACCTAGAGGTGGTGAAAACTTCTGAAAATTTTTATATCATATTCTCATATTAAAAGGTAAATTATTATGAAGAGAAATAAATTTTTGGAGGTCTAAAAAAATTGTGGAATGTTACTAGTGAATAGTAACCGATAAAGTTTCTAATTGGTTTGAGATAGTGATTTGGTTTGTGGGTCATCTTTTTAGGCCAGACCAAACCATTTGTGGGGCCCACAATAGACCCATTAAAGGCCCAATTTCGTGCACTTTCCAGATTCCTTTATTTTTATTAAATAAAAAGTGAAAATCAAGAGAAAATGCTTGGAAAAATCTAGTGCAAGGCCACATGTTCAAATCTGATCATTCCCACACATGATGGCTTCCACCTAGACTCTTGAGGTGTCCCTTAATTCAGCCAAATCAGCAGGGAGAGGGAAGATGGATTTTTTCTATAAATACCCCCCAGAAAATACATGAAAAATGTTGGAAAATTGGGAAAAAGAAGAGGAGACTCTGCCATTGTTCATCCAGCACCCTTGCATGAAAATTCTAAGGTGTTTTAGGTAATGAATCATCCAACTTACTTCAAGAAAACACTAAGGTATGTCTAAGCATCAATATCCCTAGATTTTGGCTTGGAAAAATGCTGAAAATTTTGTCAAAATTCGGTTGGGATGTGTGATGCTTAGGAAAGGATAGAAACCTTAATAATCAAGTAGAATAAGTAAGATTAAGTGATGTATGGATTGATGGATGAAATCAAGGTTAGGGTTTAAGAGGAGAATTTCGGCCAGCACTATTCATGCAAGAGCTGATTGATGTTGCTTGATTTGATGATTCCAATGCCTTTAAAACATGTTTTTGTGTAGGGATATGTTATTGGAAAGTGTTTAAAATCATTGGAATTAAAAATAGAATTTTTGGAAAATAAATACCCCCCATTCGGCCAAGAGGAGTTCATGGGGAAGGAATGTGATTTTCAAAAAATCTGATTTCACCATTAGATTCCTCATGAAAAATTGTGTAGGATTGAGTTATGAGATGGTTGATTCTAAAGAAGGAATCAATTTGTTAAAAATCAAAGAAAAAGGAGGGAAATTGTTGAGTTAATGTTTAAGTATTGGAATTAAGTTGTTTTGTGATTAATATGGCCTCTGATTATACTTGGTTTAATAGGCATTGAGAGAGGGAATTAAGGAGAAGCATTGCTCCTTGGAGGAATTAATTGGACAAGCTTTGCAAAGGTAGCTTTGAATTATAATTTGATTGTTTATCTTGCTTGTTTGTTGTGATTGTTGTTATTTCGATTGGAGGAATTTTGTGGTGACCTTGATTGTTTGATTGATATTGGTTATGCTTTGGCCAAATGCTTGTGGTATGTCAATTTGGATAATATGATGTTCCTCTCCTTGCATGATATTTGGTGTGAATTCCTATGAGTTGGGAATGGTTTAGATTGCATGACATTTCACAATTAAACTTGCATTGATTTACATGATAATTATAATTCATATGCTACTGAGATTTTTTTGAAATCTCATTCCTCCTATGTTATTTTATGCCCTAATTAGGAAGTGGACCAAGCATGGAGCAAGGGAGAGAATTGGCCTTGGCATGAAATGGCTTTATGAATATTATGTTACGTTAGAAACTTGTATCAAGTGTACCAAACTTTATGTTGATTTTATGATAAGTTATGGATGACATTTTGATGCAAATTATATTTTTATTCCATTTTCCAATGTTGGAATTATGCTTGAGGCATTGTGGAAGGAATGTGGTTGAAGGAAAAAGGGAAAATAAATCAAGAAAATGGTAATTAGGGGATAGAAATTTTCTAAAAAGTGTCAAACTTATGACACATAAAATAATGAGCAATTGTTGGATTTTGGACATGAAATTTTACATAAAAATAGATCTCATTTTTTTTAAAAAAAAAGAGGTAATTCATTAAATTTGGAGTTGTGTGCTAAGAGTTATGCCCTTCCAAAGTTGGCCAAAAATACTGAAAATTTGAAAATTTACCAAATAAATAGTACACTTTGATGAATTTCCTGGAATTATTATGGATGAAATTGGATCTAATGATTATTTTTCCTCCATATAACTCTTAGCAAGTTTCATGTGAAAATTAGAACCACTTTGTTTCAAGTTTTCTAGATTTAGTTATGAATTTTCAAAGTTGGCCCATTTTCGGATGAACAGTATATGGACAGGATGAACAGTAAAATGTTGGATTTCAAATTTTCCATCCGAAAATATTACGAAACGACTTATAATAATTCCAATTGATGTGTAATGGTATATAAAAAGAGGTGTGACAAAAAATCTCAAGAGCTCATACACAAGTCCAAATGCATAAAACATTAATCACAATGCATTTATCAATCCACTTCTAATACTAACTAAAGGAATACAATCAATAAAGTTATGACAATCCACTTAAAACATATGCAAATTCCCAAGAATATTAATATCAAAGTTGAAAATATTTTCAAATAAAAAAAGATGAGAGTACAAAAATTCAAGTGACAAAGAGTTAAGCTAAGAATTTTCACAAAAATTGGCATAAATATCACTAATAAAGCACAACAAGAAGCCAAAATTTTAGGATTTTTTTTTAAGAAAACACTAAATTTTCAACAAAACTCAAGTCATAATACAATCCATAATGTAAACCCTTCCCCCCATACTTGAACAAAGCATTGTCCTCAATGCTTAACCAAGTAGATAATTAAGCACAAGGGAAGAAAGGCAAAAGACAAGAACATAAAGGGGAAATTATTAAAATAAAAAACTACAAGCTAAAACTACATTACTTTTTCCTACTGGTAAGCTCCTCCCCCCATACTTATCTCATTAACACATGCAACAATCAAATCAATCAAAACAAAGCAAAACATAGTAAACAAGATAGGTAAAGCAAAGAAGCGACCTGAGGTGTCATGGAGGCTGATAGCTCTCCTTGAAGAAACGACGGTGCTCCTTTTTGACTTGGAAGAACTAGCCTTCAGCATCCTTTATCACAACCTTCCCATGCTGGCATGTTGACTGAACTTCATCCATTTGGCCCTTTTCTCAGCTTTTGGCATTTGATAAGTAGATAGTAGACCCCATACCTCAACACCAGCTTTAATCTTCACAGCCTCCTCAGGAGTTGATAGGAAAGGGTCTTCATAAACCAAATTAGTGACCTTGTAGTGGTCAATGGAGAGAGGAGAGAAAGTGGCAGAGGGTATCTTAATTTTCTTCTTCTCCTTAGAACAGAGCTTGAGAGATGTAGGCTCTTTGCTCTCTTCCTCATAATCCACTTTCTTGCTATCTATAGGAGCAACCACTGTCTCTTGATAAGCTATCTCATTTGAGGGTGTAGAGATGGTGGGTGGATAACAATTGGAACTATAACAGGTCTCTGCACAGTATTCAGGGCACGCAGCTCCCTAAAAAGGTTGAAATATTTCTTTTCCTTAGAAGTCTTTTCAGCTCTACTAACACCTGCAACATCATCAAAAACAAAGCCTTTCTCGAGCTCATGAGGGTTAGTAGAAGACTTCTCAAGTGCAACATCGATAATAACATAATCAAATGGAGAAGAAAGGGTGTAATCTAATTGATGAATAGTAGAACAGCCCATGTCACTACCATTTAAAAGGGAGGGGGAGCAGAATCAAAAATAGGGGATGAAACATGCATCTCATTAACATTATTAAGCTTATCTACGAACAACCCGTCAACAAAGTTAACATCACACATAGAATAGTCTTCATGCGGTTGTTTCATTTGTTCATACATATTAAAATATGCAAATTTATCCATAACAGACATAGTGATAAAACCTTTTTACATGTCAATATTGGTATTAGCAGTTCGAAGAAAGGGTCTACTCAAAATCAGAGTCCTATCCCCACCTTGTTCATTAGGCATATCCAAAACATAAAAGTTGGTAGGGATAACTAAATCTTTTACCTTCACAAGAATATCCTCTAAGAAGCCATGTGGATACCTCACAGTCCTATCAGCTAACTGAAGCATCATGGTGGTAGGTTTAAGGCTTTTGATTTGTAAAGACTCATACATTGATTTAGGCATAACATTAATTACAGCACCTAAATCAAGTAAAGCTTTAGGAATGGTTGTCCTACTTACAGTATAAGGTATAGTAAAGGAACCAGGGTCTTGACACTTAATTAGGAGTTGTGGTTTAAACAAGATAGACACACTTAAGGGTAACTGAACTCTTTCATTAGGTTTAAACTTCCTCTTATTTGTGAACAACTCTTTCAAAAATTTAGCATACTTAGGGATCTTCTTAATCAGTTCAAGCAAGGGTATATTAACTTTAACTTTTCTAAATGTTTCAAGGAACTCATTATCTTGTTTTTCATTATTAATTTTCATGCTCTTTAAGTAAGAGTGAGGAAAAGGGAGCTCATTGAGATTTACCCCCTCACCCTCATTGCTTAAGGTTCCATGAGTGCTTGTCTCTGGTTGGTTCTTGTTCTCCTTGATTTTGTGCTCTTTAGTAGACTCTTTTTGAGTAGCTTCATTTCCTTAGAGCTTTCTGACCTCTTGGGTAGATTTTCAACCTCAATCTCTTCATCCACCTCTTCGTCATCACTCAAGTCTTGAATAGGTCCAACTTTCTTTCAACTTCGTAGACATATGGTATTCACAAACTTATGATTCATAACAGTGTCGGAAGGCATAGTTCCTAAATTTTGAGCTTGTTGGTCACTCACATTATTAGATTACTTAAGTGACATAAGAATTAAGGTTGTTGGCCCTGACTTCTATTAGCTCCATCTTGCTTTCAATAAAGGCAAATCTTGCTTCATGACAAACTCAATTATTTTTTTTATATATTTTGATATCTTTTATATGGGTTTTGTCAACTTAATTAGTCCTTTTGGCCTTAATTGATTGTTAATTGATTTAACATATTTTATTTTGAATTATTATTTTATAGGGGCAAAATTGTCATATTTTGGTTTAATTGTGAGTAATTGATTTTTTAGGACAATTAATGCTACCTTATTCTTGAATTTTGTTTATAGGTTTTTGAAAAATTTAAAAATAAAAATAAAAATTTAAAAAGAAAAAAAAAGAAAAAATATAATAAAAAATAATTAAAAAAGGGGAGCAAAATACAACCACTAATAACCTACTATTATCATCATCTTGGTGGAGAGATGTGGGCACGAGAGAGTTGAGCAATGTGAATAGAGTGGGTGCAGGGAGGAAGGAGCTTGGCGGCAAGAAGGACTAGATTAGGGAGGCAGGTGTAGACGAACAGAGTGGCGGCGTGTTCCTCCTCTCCATCCATCATCATCGACTTCTCTGTTTCTTCTCCTCAGCGTGACAGAACCAGTGATGAGTAGCGACAGAAAACAGAGTGCCAGCGGTGTGAAGAATTCAGTGTGAACAATGTTCTTCCATAGAAGCTTGCAATAGAGTATTTATTGTGGCATTTTTGATGGCAAACTGTGGCTAGAACTTAATAATTCTCTAATTCAGCAACAATGGCAGGAGCTCGGATCATCAAAGGGGAGTTTAGTTACTTTAATTTCCTATCCAATAATTTTTTAACAATTCCTAGATCTTAGGATAGTTATTCTGATTATTGAAAAATTTTTATTATTAAATCTGATTATATTTGGAGATTATTATGGCTGGATTATTGTTTAGTATTTGATATTTAGTTGTTTATAGCTTTGATTTCAATTATGATGTTGTGGTAATGACATTTGTATTGATTTTGGAGTTAATATATTGTGATTTTCTGAGATGGTTTGGAATCTTGGATCATATTGTCTCTTGCTAACTTTAATTCTGTTGTTTCAGATTTAAGAGTTCTAATTAAACACTGGGTTTTAGCATCTTTAATCCCATTTTACTATTCTGGTTGCAGTAAGTTGGGATTTTAGGAAAATATTTTGTAGCAATTCGAGGTGGCTTGGTTGTTGGATTAAAAGCTTAATTATAATTCTAAATTCATTATTTTAACTCTCGTATCTTTTGGAGTAAGGATTGCCTGTATTGTTGAAATAGAGGATTGATTATTATCATTGTTATTCGTGTGTTTCATTTCTATTTCTTTCATCTTCATTCATTTTAATCATTTCTTATATTAAAAAAAATAAAAAAGAAAGTATTTCAATTTAATTCATGGCATTTAATTAGCAATTTTCAAATTAAAAATACTTTTTATAGTTTAGGTTACTTGCATTTATTTATTAGGATTTAATTTCATTTTTGACTCCTTAAAGTGAATACGACTCGGATTGTGCACTATATTGTATTAATTCGGTTAATCTTTGGAGTAACCTCAAAGCGACAAATTAAGGGTAATTATTTCAAGTGGTGCCGTTGCTGGGGAGCCAAAAAAAAATTGGTTCCCTAGTATTTAAGTGTCAAGTAAGCTTGATTGGAGTTTATTTGTTGAGCCTTTTTAGTTTTCATTTTTGTTATTTTTTTGTATTTTTTTAGTAGTTTGCATTTGTTTTTGGTTTTTCATAGCATTTCTTTCATTTGCACGGAAAATTTCTCAAAAAAATACAACTAAATGTCTTGATTTTTTATTCATTTGCATTTTAGTTAGTATTGCATAGTTTTAGCACTTAGCATCATATAATTGCACTGAAAACTTAAAAAAAAAAAAGAAGTCTTTAGATCCTTTTATTCGTTGCACATTTCATTTCCTTTTTTCATTTAGATCTTTTCTTTTTTATTCTCATATATAAACACTTGCATTTCATTGCATTCATCTGCTTTTGTTTGAATCTTGTTATGCAAGTCAATTTTGCACTTTGCTTCTGGTTGATTGATTGTTTATGCCAAGAAGGGGTAGGACTAAAACCCTAGTTCCTTCCAATCCTGAGCTTCAAAGTTCTTTAAGGGAAGTTAGACAAGACCAAGGGGTAGAAAGGACTAGTAAGATTATAATTAAAGAGGACAATCTTTCACATGAGTCTGACTTGTCCTCTATTGAATATAGTGAGTCTCGTGATCCTGAGGTTGAACTAGACACTTCAACTGGTCTAGATTTGGTGGTTGACTTACGTGTCATAATGGAAATTGTTAACAATCCTAATGGTAACAACAATGGTGGTAATGACAAAAGGGATAATGGACATAATGGGGAATATGATAGAGTAGGAGAGAATAATGGAGGTAACCCTAAAAGAAGAACCATTAGGGAAGCCACTACTTTTGATACAAGTTATGATCATTTTAATGTTGCATGCCCTAATGTTGATGTCAATTTTGAGATTAAAGGTCGACTGCTTAATTCTTTGCCTAAATTCTATGGTTTGACAAGTGGGAACCCGTACAATCATCTGAGATCTCTCTCTATGGTATGTTCTAGGATGAAGTCGATTAGGACTAATCTGGATGAGGTTCTTTTGAAGGTATTCCACTTGTCTCTGGAGGGCAAAGCATGAGAATGGTACATGAGCTTGCCTAGGCATATGGCAGATGCCTACCATAATTAGAACAACCTCAAAAAAGCATTCTTAGAGAAGTATTTTCCTACTTTCTGGACTTCCACATTGGAAAAGAAATCTACTTTGCAAAGCAAGACTATGAGGAGTCACTTTATGACTACTAGAACCATTTTCAAGACTTACTTTGTAGATGTACACACCATCAAATTCCAGATGAGCAGTTAGTCTAATACTTTTATGATGGACTTAAGAACCAAGACAAGGGGAAGTTGGATGCTGCTTCTAGGGGTTCTCTCATTGATTTAACTGCTAAGGAGGCATGGGAACTTATTAAGAAAATGGCCTTGAACCATCAACAGTATAACATCAGGGAGTCTAAAATTGTCAATACAATGCATACTAATCCTTCTTTAGTCCACATTCCTCAGTTGGACACATTTACTTCTCAAATTACTGCTTTGACTACATAGTTGAATAAGCTTGCATCTCACACTCCCCCTGTTGACACTCGGAATCCTAATTCTATGGAGATGACTACACCTAGTTGTGAGCATTGCAACTCTATTATGCACATCTCTATTGCTTGCCCTCATAGATATGAGGAAGTTTCCACAATGTATCAAGGAAGGGCCAATCAATCTAAGCAATGAAACCCATACTCAAATACATATAATGAAGGGTGGAAAGCTCATCCAAATTTTTGATGGGGAGGAGGTGATAATAGACAGGTTCAAGAAGGGTTTCAAGGGAATCTGGTTCTCCAAAGGCAATCTTACTATGGAGGGTTATAAGGAGAATCTTCTAGAGCCATGTCTACCTCACAGCAACCACAGTCTAAGGATGAACTAAAGGGCATTAAGGCAATGACTAAGCATATATCTAAGTCTGAAGCTAAATCTGAAGCTAGATTTGCAACCCTAGAGAATAGGATGTAGCAATGGGAAACCAAAACCTCTAATTTGACTTTCTTATGCTACAAGTTGTCAAACGATATGAGTGAACAGCAAGTTAAGCCTAATGGTTCAATGCCTTCCAACATGGTGATAAATCCTAAATCTTTGAATGCGATCACATTGAGAAGCGGTAAGGATATTGGCGCTAAGAAAGTGCAATTCAAAGATGATGAAGAAGATGAAGAACCGGTTGACAAAGAGATAGAAGTTGAGTCTCCTCCTTCTAAAACCACTCAAGACATTCCCAAGGCTACTCAAGAGACCTTCATTCAATCCAAAGAGCCAATAGAGAAAGGATCACCTTCTAAAGGTAATGAGGTAAACATTTCTAACTTGCCTTTTCCTCATTCATATCTCATGAGTAAGAAAGTTGTTGAAAAGAAAGATAATGATGAACTTTTTGAAATGTTTAGCAAACTTGAGGTTAATGTGCCATTACTTGATTTGATTAAAAAGATGCCCAAGTATGCTAAGTTTCTGAAAGATCTATGTACAAACAAGAGGAAGTATACGCATAGTGAGAGAATCCAGCTGGGGTCTAGTGTTAGTGCTATCTTCAAGCCACAGCTACCTATTAAGTGTAAAGACCCGGGTTCCTACACTATTCCCTGTAGACAAAACAAATATTTCACACACCTTACTAGACTTAGGTGTAGTCATAAATGTTATGCCTACCTCTATTTATAAGAGTTTGGGTATTCATACCTTAAAAGACATCTGTATTATGCTAAGTTTAGCTGATAGGACTGTGAGACACCCTAAGGGCTTTCTTGAGGACATTCTTGTGCAAGTGAAGGGTCTTGTGTTCCTAGTTGACTTCTATGTGCTAGATATGACTGATGAGATTAAAGTTGATAGCACTTTGATTCTAGGAAGACCTTTTCTTAGAATAGCCCAAACCATAATTAATATGAAAGACGGGGTCATTACCATGGGCTTTAGGGACCAGCAGATTATCTTCAACATTTTTGATGCTATGAGTCAAGGTTATGCAGATTGCTCTTACTTGGGTGTTAATTTGATTGATTGTGTTGTTAATGATGTTGATGATTTGCATGAATCTAAGATGCACAAACATGACTGGTATGATAAGATTGTTGAGCATGATGATGCATTTACTTGTTTATCTACCCCTCATTCTTCTTCTTTTTGCTCATGTTATCGTGACGTGGTGTGTGTTAACTATTTAGAAGTTGATTGCCTCCTTTCCATCTCTCATGATTTTGATGCATCATCTTGTCTTAACTGTGATTCTGCCTTGAACATTACACTTGATGATAGCCTTGAGAAAGGCGAGTTTGTTGATTTTGTAGGTACTGATGATAAAGGAGCTGTTACACAAGCTACACTGGTAGCTTCTCCTTTGAGTGGTGCTGGAACATTAGAAGAGGCTAGCAACAAGCTTGCTACTGACTTAGTCACTTCTAATCCTAGTCTTTCTTGTGATTTACTTAATATTTCTATTGATAAAATTGATACCAATCCTTCTTTTTGTAGGTCATCCAAGAATAGCACTGAGTTGGGAAGTGGAGGACATACACATCATGATGAGCTTATATCTCCTTACCTAACCCACATGGACATGCCATTTGCATTGAATGCACTTGACATAAAAGAATCATTTCCTTCTGTTGTGCAACCTCCTGATTTAGAACTGAAACCCCTCCCCCTAATTTGAAATATGTCTTTCTTGTTGCTGATTCTAAATTGCCTGTTATTATTTGTTGGAAATTGTGCTGTAGGGGCCAATCATTGTGTTATAAACATTGTTGATTTATGAATTTCTTAATTATGTTATCATATTATTTGCATGTTTACTGTGATGACTATCCTTAGATAACTCATGATTTTATCCTAAATGTCCTTGTTCGGTCATCTTTGTGGGAGCAGAGATGAAATAAAACCAATATGACTTTGAAGATGTATAGGGATATAAATCAAAGTCATAGGTACATGTAAGAGTACAAGGTGTTGGACTGACCCGCTATGAGAGAGCTGCATGGGTTAAGTCATAAGCTTCTCCCATATACAAACCATGTCACTGTGCCCTTTGACCTGAGATCATCATGGATTCCTACATGAGAAACGCTCAGCTTTGACCTAGTCAAAAGTCACTTTTGACCGAGTGATCATAAAGACTATGTTCAGGCTTAGTGGTTTTTCGTATGGAGGAATGTGAATGGTCAAGATGGAATTTGTCCCTCACATTCGTAGAGAGATATTACTGGGCCCCTCGATGAGTGAGTCTGAGAAATGTATGGCCATACTATAATGGAAAGGTAGTTCCATTTCTATACTCAGACTACTCAGGGATCGAGAAAGTAACGGTCAGGAATAGGAGGATGACGTTCTCCATGCCTCATCCATGACCAAAATGTCGTGTGACAAAAGGGACGTGATATGGTTGTATGAAAGGTTACATCGTTCATCGATCCTCATATGATTTGGGTAGTCGTGATGTCTTGCTAGAGACCGCTTATGACTTGTGAGTCATTATAGTAAATGGCCCACTGCCAACTTCATATGGGCCTACAGGGTCGCACACAAAATAGCCCAACACGAGCTATGATGTCCAGATTTATTGAATCTAAGATATGTCCAAATTCAATGAATAATCTAGGGTGGACGTGTATATCTATATAAATTCGCGTATATATATATTATATGATATAAGAGATATTTATAAGATTTGATTTATAAGGATAAATTAAATCTATATCACTTTTTAATTGATAAGGTATAATAAAATATCTCAAATTTGATTTATTAGAATAAATCAAATATAATTCCGTCATATCTTTATTTTGAATTAAATGGATAGGTGAGTTAAATCTATGGGACGGATTTAATTTTAAACCGTATTTATTTAATTGATTTCTTATCAGATTACGCAATATATGATATTGTATTAATTTCAGAATTAATTTAGGATTAATTCTGAAATCTAATATCCTTCATAATACCGATAGCATCCTATATATTTGATATTTAGGAGCTAGGGTTAAAAAAAGGCGTGTGAAAGCAAAAGGTTTGCAGATAAGAAACGGCCAAAATAGAAACGGTGAGGACGAAATCTCAGAAAAGCCATAGAAGGACAAGAGGCGCTAGCACGTCGTTTGTGATTGGAACGCTGTTCGTGTGGATACCGGTAGAGGAAGCTAATTTGAGTTGTCGACTTCTCACGAACAAAAGGAGAGCATAGGCATCCCGAACGTCAGAATCCCCGAGCCACCAACAATTCGAATACCGTAGGTAACACCTCTTACTACTTGACTTAAACACAATCGATAGATCCGGGCAAGGGATTGGAAAATTTTAAAGTTATTTTCCACTGCGTGTCTTTCAATTCTTTACAGTGGTATCAGAGCCGTGCCGTTTTGTGTTTAAGTTAAGTTTGATTGTTGATACATGTGATGTATGACTAGTTATTTCTATAATTCGAATTGAACATGCATATTGCATAATCATTGTGCGAAGATATGTGTGCAATTATGTATGACATATAGGGAATCCAAATTGAAACTGAATTGGAATTCTTGATTTTGATCGGTCATGTATGACATATAGCGGGACCGCCGTGGCTACCTGGTCGTAGCGCGACTTAATCGTAACATATACTGCCTTTCTTGGTGCATGAATGTTTTAGTTTTGTAACATTTATTGCCCTTCACATAATATGAATCTTGATTCTTGAATGTTTGGGTATGGTGAACAATATGGCTCTAGATTACAAGTGCTGTAATTTTTCTAAATACGGCCTGCGTGTCATGCCTTCCTCTATTTACTCTCGATGTACATTCTCTTCTCATGTCATTCCCCTCGAATGTTAAAACGAGGTTTCTTTATGTAATTTTTCTTTTTCTTATTAGAGAGCTCCTCTCATTGGCTTGAGGGGACTTAGGATATGTGAGCCATATTGTGTCACGTTTAAAATCATGCATCTTATGATTATATCACTACATGTATATTTTATATGCATATTACTTATATAAGATACAACCACGATACATGCATTCTTGTAAACCAGATAGTTAATTAAGCCCTCTAAATGAAATCTTAAGTCATAATGTCGTCAATTAATGAACACTTGTCAAAACCTCAATCGCTCACTTGTAGACTCCACCAAAGTGGGTGCATTTGAGTTATCTTGGGGAGATAAGCAAGAGTAATGGTGCTACTCACATATGTTTGTTATTGTTTGACTTAATTTAGATTAACAAAACAGTTTTGGGTCTCAAGGCATTAGATGGGATTAAAACATACCGGATCATATGATGATATAATCCCATGAACATCTAAGAGTTACATTTGATGTAATTGGTAAAGGTGTTACCTACCTAAATAACTTAATTTTAAGCATCCTGCCAAAGCGAACTTAAGTTTAAGCCAAATATGGTTCTTAGCCCACTAATTATTACATTGAGGGTTGTATATTTAGTGGGAGATTGCTAATTCAATTACATATTTTAATTGTAGAATCATGACGACTAGTAATACTGCTACATTATCGTTGCGATCTGTCCTTGAGAAGGACAAACTCAATGGGACAAACTTTCTTGACTGGTTTAGGAACTTGAGAATTGTTCTCAAGCAAGGAAGAAAGGCACATGTCCTAGATCAACCCATTCTTGAGGAGCTAGCAGCCAATGCTCCTAGAGCTCAGAGAGATGCTTACACAAAGCATAAAAAAGACTCTATCGATGTGGGATGCTTGATGCTTGCCACCATGGTTCCAGAGCTCCAAAGAGATCTGGAACATATGGAGGCTTATGAGATGATTGTCCATCTCAAGGAAATGTTCTAGCAACAGGCAAGGCAAGAGAGGTATGAGACCACTAAGGCCTTACATTCCTGCAAGATGGCTGAAGGTGCATCAGTCAGTGCTCATGTCTTAAAGATGAAAGGGTACATTGATTACCTTGTGAGGCTTGGATTTCCCATGATCCAGGAGTTAGCTACGGATTTGATCTTGAACTCACTCCCAGAAAGTTATGACCAGTTTGTCATGAACTACAACATGAACAACATGGAGAAATCTATTTCTGAACTGCATGGGATGCTTAAAACTGCTGAGCCGACTGTTAAGAAGAAGCCCAGTACTGTTTTGATGGTTCAGAAAGGAAAGGGTATGAAGAAGAAAGGCAAGGGCAAAGGGAAAAGTCATGGCTCATCTGGTAAGACCAAAGAGTCAGGCAAGCCTAAAACCAAGCCTGTACCAAAGAAGGCAAAGCCTCCAAAGGAAGGAGTCTGCTTCTTCTGCAATGAACCTGGTCATTGGAAGAGGAATTGCAAACTCTACCTCGAAGATCTGAAAAAGAACAAGAAGGATAGCGGGGCTATCACTTCAGGTATTTATGTTATAGACATTCATATTTCTACTTCCACTACATGGGTATTAGATACCGCATGTGGTTCACACATTTGTACAAATGTGCAGGGTCTAAAGGACAGTAGGAAGCTGAAGAAGGGTGAAGTTGACCTACGAGTTAGAAATAGAGCAAGGGTTGCTGCTTTAGCTATAGGCACTTATGAATTAGTTCTGCCTACTGGGCTTTTGTTAGTTTTGAACAATTGCTATTTGCTTTGAGTAGTAACATTGTTTCTCTTTCTTATTTGGATAAGGAAGGTTATACTTCCATTGCTGGGAATGGTAGATGTTCTATTTATCGTAATGATGTTTTCTGTGCTCATGGTGATTTGCATGTTGATCATTATATATTGAATTTGAAACAACTCAATCATGGAAATATCTGTAACATAACCACCAAAAGGGTCAAACCAAACGATTTGAATCCGACATACCTCTGGCACTGTCGTCTGGGCCACATAAATGAGAAACGTATTTCTAAACTCCATCAAGATGGATTTCTCAACTCATTTGATTTTGAATCATATGATACTTGCGAGTCTTGCTTGTTAAGAAAGATGACAAAGTCACCTTTCACTGGGCACAGTGAGAGGGCCACTGATTTGTTGGGCCTCATACATACAGATGTGTGTGGATCGATGAATACAAATGCCAGAGGAGGTTATTCATACTTCATCACATTCATAGATGATTTTAGTAGATATGGGTACATCTATCTAATGAAACATAAATATGAATCTTTTGAAATGTTCAAGATATTTCAAAATGAAGTACAAAACCAGCTTGGCAACACAATTAAAGCCCTTCAATCTGATCGGGGTGGTGAATATTTGAGCCAAGAGTTCATTGATCATCTTAGGAGTTGTGGGATAGTCTCACAATTGACTCCTCCAGGAACACCACAATGGAATGGCATTTCTAAATGGAGAAATCAAACACTATTAGATATGGTTCGATCCATGATAAGTCGAACAGATCTTCCACCATCCTTTTGGGGCCATGCCCTAGAGATAGCTACTTTCACACTGAATCGTGTTCCATCGAAGGCAATTGAAAAGACTCCGTATGAGATATGGACTGGGAGTAAACCTAGTTTGTCTTTTCTCAAGATTTGGGGATGTGAGGTCTATGTTAAGCAACAAGCCTCAGATAAATTAGCACCCAAATCCTCAAAGTGCCTTTTTGTGGGATATCCTAAGGAAACCAAGGGATACTATGTCTACAACCCCGCCGATAACAAAGTGTTTGTTGTCAGAAATGGTATCTTTCTCGAACAAGAATTTATCTCTAAAAGAACCAGTGGGAGCAAGGTACATCTCGAAGAAGTTCGAGAGCCACAAGACTCCACAAAACTACAGATGGAAAACAGAGATAACTCACAACAAGTTGTTGAAACTCCTCAAGTCACACAAGGTCCACGGAGATCTAATAGGACACGGCTTCAACCTCAGAGATATGGATTTCTGATTTTTGACAATCGTGATGTGTTGCTCATTGAGCATAATGAGCTGACTACCTATCAAGAAGCTATAGTGGGACCAAACTCTGAAAAATTGCTTAATGCCATGAAGTCTAAGATGCAATCCATGTACGACAATCAGGTTTGGACCTTAGTCGACCCGCCTGAAGGTGTAAAAATCGTCGGGTGCAAGTGGGTTTTTAAGGAGAAAACCGACATGGATGGCAATGTAAATGTCTTCAAGGCATGACTGGTTGTAAAAGGATTTGCTCAAACTCATGGTGTAGACTATGATGAGACTTTTTCCTCGATTGCAATGGCCAAGTCAATCAGAATCCTCCTTGCCATTGCAGCATATTATGACTATGAAATATGGCAGATGGACGTCAAGACAGCCTTCCTTAATGGAAAGCTCCTTGAGGATGTGTACATGACACAACCTGAAGGGTTTGTGCGTTTTGAGGACTCTGGTAAGGTGTGCAAGCTTCAAAGGTCCATTTATGGATTGAAGCAAGCATCTCGGAGTTGGAATCATCGTTTTGATGAAGTAGTCAAAGGGTTTGGATTTCTTCAAAATATTGATGAACCTTATGTGTACAAGAAGGTTAGTGGGAGCACAGTTGTGTTTTTGGTACTCTATGTCGATGACATCTTACTTATTGGGAATGACATTCCTACCTTGTAGATTGTCAAGTCTTGGTTAGGAAAGTCTTTCTCAATGAAAGACTTGGGTGAAGCCACCTACATCCTAGGAATTAGGATCTATAGAGATAGATCTAAAAGACTTCTAGGACTTAGTCAGAGCACATACATAGACAAAATACTGCATAGGTTTAGTATGCAGGAATCAAAGAGGGGTTTCATACCCATGTCTCATGGTATTCACCTCAGCAAGGATTTGTGTCCTAGTACACCTGATCAGCGAGGTCGTATGAGTAAGGTTCCATATGCCTCAGCCATAGGATCTATCATGTACGCTATGTTATGTACTCGACCGGATGTCTCATTTGCCTTAAGTATGACTAGCATATATCAACAGGACCCTGGTGAGGGCCATTGGACTGCTGTCAAGAATATCCTTAAGTACTTAAGAAGGACTAAGGACTTATTCTTGGTCTATGGTGGATTGGATGATGAGCTCTGTGTAACTGATTACATAGATGCAAGTTTCCAAACTGACCAGGATAACTTTAAATCGCAATCGGGATACATATTCCTCCTGAATAATGGAGCAGTAAGCTAGAAGAGCTCTAAGCAGGGCACTATAGCGGATTCTGCAATGGAAGCTAAGTATATAGCAGCATCTAATGCAGCTAAGGAAGTCGTTTGGATTAGGAAGTTCATTACTAAACTTGGGGTGATACCTACCATCTCAGATCTAATAACTTTGTTCTGTGACAACAGCAGTGCCATTGCATAGGCCAAAGAGCCTAGGTCACATCAAAGAACCAAGCATATATTCAGGCGATTTCATCTCATCAGAGAAATCAACGATAGAGGTGATATAAAAATATGCAAAGTAGCAGGAGAAGACAATGTTGCTGATCCTCTAACAAAGCCGCTTATACAGGCAAAGCATGAGCATCATGTTAGGTCAATGGGAACTAGACAAATTAATGATTGTACCTAGTGCAAGTGGGAGGATGTTGGAAATTGTGCCCTAGGGGCCAATCATAGTGTTATGAACATTGTTGATATATGAATTTCTTAATTATGTTATCATATTATTTGCATGTTTACTGTGATGACTATCCTTGGATAACTCATGATTTTATCCTAAATGTCTCTAGTCGGTCATCTATGTGGGAGCAGAGATGAAATAAGACCAGTATGACTTTGAAGATGTATAGAGATATAAATCAAAGTCATAGGCACATGTAAGAGTACAAGGTGTTGGACTGACCCGCTATGAGAGAGCTGCACGAGTTAAGTCATAAGCTTCTCCCATATACAAACCATGTCACTGTGCCCTTTGACCTGAGATTATCATGGATTCCTACATGAGAAACGCTCAGCTTTGACCTAGTCAAAAGTCACTTTTGACCGAGTGATCATAAAGACTATGTTCAGGCTTAGTGGTTTTTCATATGGAGGAATGTGAATGGTTAAGATGGAATTTGTCCCTCACATTCGTAGAGAGATATTACTGGTGTAACACCTCATGTTTAAATCAATTAACTTTCCTTGTGGAAGCATTTGGAATCACTTTTGAAGGCTACAATTGATGAAAAATCAAGTTTGAAAATTTTCATTTACGGGTTACTATTCATTGTCACCTTAAAATGTGACAAACTTCAAAAAATCATAACTAATTGTAGAAAAATTGAAATTGAGTGATTCCAAGTTCTACAGAAAGCTCTTTGGATAAAATTTTGAGGAAAAATAGTTTCTGAACTGATTGCCTTGAAATTCGAGCTCAATTTCCTTTGAAAAAGTTACTGTTCATTTGGTCATTTTCGGATTTTACTGTATTTTTGCCTAACTTTGGAAAGGCATAACTTTCTTCTCGGTTATCGGAATCGGGCAAACTACCCCTCATTTTAAAGAGACACATTAGATCTCTTTGCTTGCCAAGTCTTATGACCTAACTCACTCGTTTGATAGGTCAAACTGGAGCTACAAACTCACTACTCCAGGACCTACGTTTTATCCCTTAACATCTCTTTACTATAATTCTTTTTATTTCTTTGACATACATAACTTGGGATTACTCTTTCCCATTCATTCTCATACATTTTCATTTATGCCGTAAACATTACAATTAAATACATGGCATCATAGGCATCCATAACATAAATTATATAATAGGAGAATTATACATTCATCAACAGTCTTATCCATTAACAAGAATAATTCTCCGCTTACTTCTCCTTGCTTCTCATGCCATTATTGCTCATCATTGATTGACCTAAATGGTTGGTTAAGGAGGGATGAGATTCGGGAGAATCTCAGTAGCAAACACTACCCATAAGCATGCATGACATGTTATAACATTAACACATAAATGCCATGGAAAGTAAGCTAAAGCATTTCATGCTTCCATAACATATTGCCAAGGCAAAACATAACATAAACTTGCAAACATAACTTTGCAAACATTTCATCATAGCTTAGTCACATCATGGCAACACAATCACATCATGCAAGCATACATATCAAGCACACAGTATAGGTAAGTTCACTACCTTGCACCTCAAGCTTTCCTCTCACTTTTCCTTTGACTCCCTTGACTTTCCAACCATGTGGGCATTTGTTCAACATCACCAAACATCCTCTTGGATGTTCCAAAGGTCCTAAACATAACCATAATGATCACACAATCCATTAGGACCATTAGATGACATAAAGTTCAAGACTAGCTTTCTTGAACTTCAACCCTTTCTCTTAGTCTTAGGATTTTCTTTCTAACTTTTATAATATAAATCTTATCATTTCCCATCCTTAAGATCCATTTCAATTAAGACCACTTTAGATCGCCTTAGATTCAAGAATACCAAATCTGGAAATTTTGGTTCGCGGGTACTGTTCACGCAGAATTTCCAGAATTTTTGCTCAACTTTGAAAATTCATAATTAATTCTAGAAAAATCCAAATTGAGTGCTTCCAAGTCTCACTGGAATATCCTTAAGTTAAATTTAAAGGAAAAATAGTTTCAGGAACCAGTTCTACACCGAACAGTACCGGAACTGTACGGAACTCGAAACTCTTCCAAAAGTTCAACACTGTTTCCAGATTTCAAACCCTAACTTTGAAAAATCACCATAAATCGTACACATATCCAAATGAAGTGTTCTACCTATGGATTTAAATCTCACAGAGTGTACTTTAAGCATGAAAAATTTCAGAATCAGATACGCACAGTAACTAATCCGAAATAGGCATAAAATTAGGTGCTATAACCATCACATACCTTGTTTTAGAGCTTGATCTGGCCTGGAACCACTTGGCCTTTCTTTCTCCCTCTTCTTTCTCTCTCTAAAAACCATTTTTCAAGAGCTTCCCCATGGATTCCTTATGCTTGGACGAAATGGTAGGGAGGGGAGGGGGTATTTATAGAAAAACAGACTGAATCTGGACCATTGATCTTAAAAATACGTGGCTCGATCTGGACCGTCCATTTTCTCTTTTTGATCTTACGGTGACAAGTGTCCTATGACACCATGCTTACCTCATCATGATGACATTATGCTTACATCATCAAGCCACATGTCTTTAATCCGACCGCACACGTGTCTTGCATCCGACCGTACACGTGTCTTCCATCTAGCCGTACACGTAATATTTTCTTTTTCTCATCTAACCGTACACTTGTCACTTTCATGTCCTTTCATCATTTATGGCATTAAAATAGGGAGAAAATAAATGGAAAATTCGTGTAAAAATATTTTCTTAATTATTTCTCCACCTATCAAGCCAATCTTGCACCGTATCGGATACTTTTCGGGTCTTGACTTACTCTGTACCACCAGGACATGTTCTGACACTATTTTCTCATCTTAATAAGTACATATATGGTGCCACCTTAGAGGAGCAGAGGGAAAAATAATTAGCTCTACTGACGGGCTACTTAACCTTACTGAGTCATGCAGTAGAGATTTCACTATAACGGGTAGACAAAAGACTGTCTAAAATATTCCCATACTGCGTTTTGATTTTTATGCTGTCCATAAATATCTTCTAGTGACTCAGCATGATGACTCGTAGGTGTCATGATTACGCTTGATGACTCAGCATGATGACTCGTCGGTGTCATGATTACGCTTGATGACTCAGCATGCTGACTCAGCATCGTCATAATGGCTCTTAGATATTTTCTTTGGTTTTGTCTCCTATTTAGGGGAACAAAATTATTTAATATTTGACTGGAGCATTTTATTCAATCCAGAGCTCCAAAAATTCATCCAAAAATATCATAAAATTCCTCATATTCTAGAGAAAATCTGTGAATTTTCTCAGGTCATAACTCAACCTGTAACCCCACTTAAAAATCATTCTTTAAAATGCCCTTTTTCGACACAACTGGCTTTTAAGTATTCTTAAAGCTATTTTGCTAGTCTTCTGGGGATGAGACTAATTTTATAATTTTCTATAGTCTCTTAGATCATATATTCCCATTTTACCATAATTTTCTGAGGCTTTCTTATGACTCAAACAATTAAATCTACCTCTACATCTCAAATTGAGCCATAAACTTATAAATTCCTTTTAAGTTACCTCAGGGGTATTTTCGTCATCTCTCTTCACAAAAGAGTCTTAGAATATTATTTCCCATTTTCTGGGATTTTCTTAGAATTTTCTAAGTACTTTCCATTTTTACCCCTGATGTCTGTAACTTTCTGAATTTACGGTTTTACCCCTGCTTAGGCTCAACCTCATAAAACAATCTCTTTAAGGCTTCTAACTTAACCTTTGGTCTGTATCTAGCCTCTTTTCTCTTTCTGGGCCTTTGAGACTTTACTGGAGCCTCTAACTTTGATTACCCTTTAGCCCCTTAAAACTTTCATTTTGCAGTTTAGTCCCTAAAACTGCTTTAACTTTCTTTCTCATCTTTAGGACCTCTACTAAAAAGGGGTCTGGTAGCCTATCTCATTCAGGCTATTTCTGATACTTATAGGCCTAAAAATTAGGATGTTACAACTGGGCCCCCCGATGAGTGAGTCTGAGAAATGTATGGCCATACTATAATGGAAAGGTAGTTCCATTTCTATACTCAGACTACTCAGGGATCGAGAAAGTAACGGTCAGGAATAGGAGGATGACGTTCTCCATGCCTCATCCATGACCAAAATGTCGTGTGACAAAAGGGACGTGATATGGTTGTATGAAAGGTTACATCGTTCATCGATCCTCATATGATTTGGGTAGTCGTGATGTCTTGTTAGAGACCGCTTATGACTTGTGAGTCATTATAGTGAATGGCCCACTGCCAACTTTATATGGGCCTACAGGGTCGCACACAAAATAGCCCAACACGAGCTATGATGTCCAGATTTATTGAATCTAAGATATGTCCAAATTCAATGAATAATCTAGGGTGGACGTGTATATATATATAAATTCGCGTATATATATTATATGATATAAGAGATATTTATAAGATTTGATTTATAAGGATAAATTAAATGTACATCACTTTTTAATTGATAAGGTATAATAAAATATCTCAAATTTGATTTATTAGAATAAATCAAATATAATTCCGTCATATCTTTATTTTGAATTAAATGGATAGGTGAGTTAAATCTGTGGGACGGATTTAATTTATAAACCATATTTATTTAATTGATTTCTTATCAGATTACGCAATATATGATATTGTATTAATTTCAGAATTAATTTAGGATTAATTCTGAAATCTAATATCCTTCATAATACCGATAGCATCCTATATATTTGATATTTAGGAGCTAGGGTTAAAAAAAGGCATGTGAAAGCAAAAGGTTTGCAGATAAGAAACGGCCAAAATAAAAACGGTGAGGACAAAATCTTGGAAAAGCCCTAGAAGGACAAGAGGCGCTAGCACGTCGTTTGTGATTGGAACGCTGTTCGTGTGGATACCGGTAGAGGAAGCTAATCTGAGTTGTCGACTTCTCATGAACAAAAGGAGAGCATAGGCATCCCGAACGTCAGAATCCCCGAGCCACCAACGATTCGAATACCGTAGGTAACACCTCTTACTACTTGACTTAAACACAATCGGTAGATCTGGGCAAGGGATTAGAAAATTTTGAAGTTATTTTCCGCTGCGTGTCTTTCAATTCCTTACATTATTTACAGTTCTTTGAGTAGTTCTGAAGAAGAAAGATTGATTTCTGTGTTGAAGAGTCATAAAAGGGCTATAGGATGGTCTTTAGGGGACATTCTAAGGATTAATCCCTCATTTTGCACATATAGGATCCTTTTAAATAAAGGGTCTGAACCAGTTAGGCAACCACAGATGAGACTGAATCCTCTAATTCTGGATGTGGTTAAGAAGGAAGTCTCTAAACTGTTGAGTACTGGGATCATCTATCCCATATCAGACAGCGAGTGGGTAAGTCCGATACAAGTAGTACCAAAGAAGAGAAGTATGACAGTAGTGAGGAATGAAAATGATGAACTGATTCCAACTAGGGTTCAAAATGCTTGGAGAGTGTGTATAGATTATAGGAAGTTGAATGATACCACGAGGAAGGACCGCTTTTACATTACCTTTTATAAGTCAAATGTTGGAAAGAATTTCAGGAAAGTCTCACTATTGTTTTCTGGACGATTTTTCTGGCTATTTTCAAGTGCCCATTACTTCTGAAGATCAAGACAAAACTACTTTTACATGCCCTTTTGGTAGCTTTGCTTATCAAAAGATGCCATTTGAGTTGTGTAACGCTCTAGGCACTTTTCAATGGTGCATGATAACAATATTTAGTGGTCTTTTAGAGTAGAACATGGAGGTTTTTATGGATGACTTCACTGTTTATAGTGAGAGTTTTGATGAGTGCTTGAATAGCTTAGAGCAGGCTTTTGAGAGGTGTATCGATAAGAAATTGGTTTTAAACTTTAAAAAGTGTCATTTCATGGTTGATAAAGGGATAGTCTTAGGTCACCTCATCTCTTAAAAAAGGATTAAGGTTGATAGGGCCAAAATTAAAGTTATTTCATTCCTTCCTTATCCTACTTGTTTAAAGGATCTAAGGTCTTTCTTAGGGCATGCAGGTTTCTATCGACGTTTTATTAAGGATTTTAGTAAAGTTGCTTTGCCTCTTTCTACCTTGTTGAAAAAGGATGTTGAATTTAAATTTGATGACAAGTGTAGACATGCTTTTGACACTTTGAAATCTATGCTTGTTTCACCTCCTATTCTCACTGCACCTAACTGGAATTTACATTTGGAGTTGTCTTGTGATGCTTTTAACTTTGCAGTAGGTGCCATGCTTGGACAGAAGGAGCAGAAACAGTTTAGAGTCATCGCATATGCCTCCAAGATGCTTGATTCCGCTCAAGTCAATTACACCACCACAAAGAAGGAACTGTTTGCTATTATTTTTGCTTTAGATAAATTTAAACAATATCTAATAAACTCTCAACTGGTTCTTTTTACAGATCATGTAGCGGTTCGTTACCTATTTAAGAAGCCTTATTCTAAACCTGGACTACTGAGATGGGCTTTGTTGCTACAGGAGTTTGATATCGAGATCAGAGATAGAGCTAGAGCAGAGAATCATATAGCTGACCACCTTAATCGGTTACCTAAAGGCATATAGGGAGTTGACTCTTTTGATCTTGTTATTGACTTATTTCCTAATTCTGCACTTTTTGCCTTGGCTATTCATGAGCCTTGGTACTCTGATATAGTTAATTATCTTGTCACTGACCTTGTGCCTCCTTCTATGTCTAAATTTCATATTGATAAGCTGAAAAGGGAGGCAAGATACTATATATGGGATGCTCCAATCCTGTGAAAGCAATACGGTGACCAAATCATCAGATGCTAGGTTCTAGATAATGAGATCCACTCTATCCTTGCCTTTGCACATTATTTATCTTGCGGGGACATTTTAGTGCTAATAGGACTGCCGGAGGGTTTTAGAGTATGGTTTTTATTGGCCTTCTCTATTTAAGGATGCTTATTCTTTCTGCAAGTCTTGTGATAAGTGTCAAAGGTTTGGGTAGGAAGTATGAGATGCCTCTAAGACCTATGCATTTTTGTGAAATCTTTGATGTGTGGGGCATGGACTTTATGGTTCCCTTTCCTTCGTCTTTTGGGTTTTCATACATATTACTTACAGTAGATTATGTGTCTTAATGGGTAGAAGCAATGCCAACTAGAAAAGATGATACTTCTATTGTTGCCAAGTTTTTACGTTCTCATATCTTTTGTAGGTACGACATTCTAAGAGCAATTATCAGTGGCCAAGGAACACACTTCTACAACAGGACCATCAAGTCTCTATTAGCTAAATATAGAGTCAATCATAAGCTTGCCACCCCTTATCACCCTCAAATGAACGGGTTAGCTGAAGTCTCTAACTGGAAAGTGAAGAAAATACTTGAGAAGATTATGAAACCATCCTATAAGGATTGGAGCGAAAGGCTTGAGGAAGCTCTTTGGGCTTACAAGACTACCTACAATACCTCTATAGGCATGTCTCCCTTCCAGTTGCTCTATGGCAAAGCTTGCCTTCTGCCTATGGAAATCAAGCACAAATCTTATTGGACAATTAGGGCATGTGATGCAGATCTTGAATCTTCACTGGTTAATCAGAAGATGTAATTCCAAGAACTTAAAGAAATACGACTTGAGTCCTATGACAATGCCAAAATATACAAGGATAAATTGAAAATGATTCATGACAAACATATTCTGAGGAAGCAGTTTCATGAAGGTGATAAGGTTCTAAAGTTTAAAGCCTGGCTGAAGCTGATATTCAGGATGTTTGTCACCAAGTGGGAGGGTCCATTTAGAGTTACTAAACTATATCCCTTTAGCACGGTAGAGCTCATAGATGAGGAGACTAGTATAACTTCACAAGCCAATAGCCATTTGCTGAAGCACTACCACGAGGATCAAAGACCTCCCTGATTACATGGTTGTTTCCTTCCACCCTACTCTTTTTACTTTCTATTATATTGCTGGTGATATCTGTTTACTAAGATGGTTAGGAGTAAGTGTGGGGGAGGGAACTTCTCTAGTAGTTGTAGTTGTAGCTGTTTATTTCTGTTTAGTAGTTGTTTGTTTTGTTTCCTCTTGATTCTGTCATCTCTTTTGATCACTTGATTTCTACTTATCCATTTTCATTCCACATTATCTTATCTTATCTCTCCATTCTCTTATCTTTGTGATAGTGATGTGTTGTGCTTCGATTTCAAATCAGACTTCACAACTTCCACTTTACCTGAGAGTTTAGGATAATGTTGTTTTCTTACATTGAAGATAATGTATTGATCAAGTGTGCCGAGGGATTGTTGTTGGGTTGTTAAGCTAATTTTTAAAAAAAAAACTTTGCCTTTGGATTTGCTCCTATTTCCTGCCTTATTAGTTGATTTTTGAATTGCATCGCATGATTTGAGAGTAATTCTTGCTTAGGAATTTTGTTGTTGGTTTCTGTGTCCTCCTGTTTTCATTCACCTTACTGTTCTGCACTAATATATGGGTGAGTTGTTATTTTCTTTGTTGCTGACTTGACTTTTGTAATCCTTGGGCATCTCTTTTAAAATCCTTTTGCACAATGCTTGTGAATGTTGCATGGCTGAGTTTGATGGCATTTGACTTGAGTGATTTCTGTTCTTAGTTGGTTAGCATAGTAAAATGCCTTTGGTACAGTGTTATTAACCTTGTTTCATAGCTTGACCTTAAGGAGGAAACATCTTGGAGAAAGCCTTGATGGAAGGATTTTTGAGCCATGTATTCTTTCTCATCTTGTGTGATTTTCACCTAGTTTTGGTTAACCTCTAGAACTTGTCTAGATTCTTTTTCAAGACTGCATAATACCTACACTTATGAAGATGATAGAGGCATTCATTTCTAAACCTTTACCCAAACACAAACCACTTCATTTAACCTTTGTTCACCCTTTTGAGCCTTCACTTTCATTCTATTCATTGCTTTTTAGTAAGTGTTTTGCATGAGTTACATTTGGTTTTTCATTTTGAAAAGTGCATCATTAATGTCTCTATCTTTGCCTTTGTGGGTTTGGATGCCCCAAAAAAAACAAAAAATAAAAAAAAGGAGAAAGACAAAAAAAAGAGGACAAAAAAAAAGAGAAATAGAAAAAGGCAATAAAGAGAAGAAAATGTATGGAAAAAACCAAAGAAAGAAAGTTATAGGAAAAAAAATAAGTTGCAACAAAAGAATAAAATTTGAAATAAGGCATTCAATGGTGGTTTGAAGAGCAAGGATTTCTATTTCAAAAGTTTAAAATCTACACTTTGGTATTCTTTCATGATTGTACTTAAGCTCACATTGAGTTGATACTTTATTACTCATGCATTTCACTTGTTAGTCTATTTCATTCATTTGGCCTTGCTTTCTGACATTACAACCCTTCAAGTCCCATTGATTATGAGTCTAAGGTATGCTAGTGGTGGAGATATTAGAATCTCTACAAGCTTATGGTAGGTGCTAATCTAGGTGGATTGAGTGAAATTTTTCCCATTTGAGAGATGAGTGAAACACTTGTACCCTATATGTGAGCTTTATTATGTTTCTCTTCCTTTATCCTACTATGTTCTTGTATTAATTTCTCTGCAATAAAGTATTCTGTGATTGTTGATTGATTAGGAATAAAGGTTGCTTGAGTTAATTGCACATTCATGCTTAGTTGATTTTATATTTGCTTGCATTGAGTCTCTTTATTAGATTCCTCTTTATTGATGTTTTTCCCAGGAGTGCAAAAGGCTAAATGTGGGGGAGTTGACAAACTAAATTATTATTTTTTATATATTTTGATATCTTTTATATGGGTTTTGTCAACTTAATTAGTCCTTTTGGCCTTAATTGATTATTAATTGATTTTACATATTTTATTTTGAATTATTATTTTATAGGGGCAAAATTATCATATTTTGGTTTAATTATGAGTAATTGATTTTTGAGGACAATTAATGCTACCTTATTCTTGAATTTTATTTGTAGGTTTTAGGAAAATTTAAAAATTAAAATTAAAATATAGAAAAAGAAAAAAAGAAAAAAGATGATAAAAAAATAATTAAAAAAGGGGAGCAAAACGCACTATTAATAACCTACTATTATCATCATCTTGGTGGAGAGACGCGAGCACAAGAGAGTTGAGCAACGTAAATAGAGTGGGCGCAGGGAGGAAGGAGCTTGGCGGCGAGAAGGACCAGATAAGCAAGGCAGATGCAGATGAACAAAGTGGCAGCATATTCCTCCTCTCTATCCATCATCGTCAACTTCTTTGTTTCTTCTCCTCAGTGTGACAGAACCAACGACAAGCAGCAGTAGAAAACAGAGTGCCAGCGCGTGAAGAATTTAGTGTGAACAGTGTTCTTCCATGGAAGCTTGCAATAGAGTATTGATTGTGGCATTTTTTATGGCAAACCGTGGCTAGAACTTAATAATTCTCTAATTCAGCAATATTAGCAGGAGCTTGGATCATCAAAGGAAAGGTTAATTACTTTAATTTCCTATCCAATAATTGTTTAACAATTCCTAGGTCTTAGGATGGTTATTTTGATTATTGGAAAATTTTTATTGTTAAATCTGATTATATTTGGAGATTATTGTGGTTGGATTATTGTTTAGCATTTGACATTGGACTGTTTATAGCTTTGATTTCAATTATGATGTCGTGGTTATGACATTTGTATTGATTTTAGAGCTAATATATTGTGATTTTCTGAGATGGCTTGGAATATTGGATCATATTGTCTCTTACTAACTTTAATTCTGTTGTTTTGGATTTAAGAGTTCTAATTAAGCACTGGGTTTTATCATCCTTAATCCCATTTTACTATTCTGGTTACAGTTAGTAAGTTGGGATTTTAGGAAAATATTTTGTGGCAATTCGAGATGGCTCGGTTGTTGGATTAAAAGCTTAATTATAATTCTAAATTCATTATTTTAACTCTCGTGTCTTTTGGAGTGAGGATTGCATGTATTGTTGAATTAGAGGATTGATTATTATCATTGTTATTCATGTGTTTCATTTCTATTTCTTTCATCCTCATTCATTTTAATCATTTCTTATATTAAAAAAATAAAAAAAGAAAGTACTTTAATTTCAATTTAATTCATGGCATTTAATGAGCAATTTTCAAATTAAAAATCCTTTTTATAGTTTAGGTAACTTGCATTTATTTACTAGGATTTAATTTCGTTTTCAGCTCCTCAAAGTGAATACGACCCAGATTATGCACTATATTGCATTAATTCAGTTAATCTTCGGAGTAACCCCAAAGCGACAAATTAAGGGCAATTATTTAACTTCAGATCTAACTTTATTCTTTGAGATATTACCATTCATCACTTAAATGCCTTTGAGAATTTGACCAAGCTTATCATCATCTCTAGAATACTGCTCTTGATGAACCATGGCTCTAGAAGTACTCCCTTCAAGTTATTATTGTTGTCCTTATTGCTCCATCTGAAATTTGGATTGGCCTTTCATTCTTCATTGTAGGTGTTAGAGTAGGGATTCGATTTTAGATCATGGTTTGGTCTCCCTTGAAAGACAACGAATACCTCTTCAAGCGTGTTAGGGCATAAGCTACTAACATGCATAACAAATCCACAAGTGTCACAACTTGGAGCAACTAAAGCTTGAGAAGTGGAAGGAGTCCTTTAAACACTCAAATTCTTCAATTTAGTAGTGATTAAAGAGAGATGAGATGTAATCTTGGATTGGAGAGAATCCACCTTGGCTTCTAGAGAATTAATTCTCTTAGCATGTGCGGTTGAAAGTCCTAGTTCTTACATAGTTCTTGCATCTCTAGTCCCATATTGTTGGTGATTCAAGGCTATTTTCTTAATTAAGTCCCATACCTCTTGAGTAGTTAAGTCAATTAAAGACCCTCCTGATGCAGCATCTAGCATACCCTTCTCTTGATTTCTTAATCCATCATAAAAATATTGCACCATTGTTCCTCCGGTATCTGATGGTGCAGGCATCTTGAAAGAAGATCTTGAAATCTATTCTAGTAGTCATCAGTGACTCATCATAGTCTTGTTTGGCTGAATAGATCTCTTTTCTCATTAATGAAGTACGAGAAGCCGGAAAGTATTTCTTCAAAAACGCTTTCCTTAAGTTCCCCTAATTGTGATAAGCACCTACCACATGTCTTGGAAGACTCATATACCATTCTCTAGCTTTTTCTTCCAATGATAAATGAAAGACCTTCCATGAGACTTGGTCTAGTGATGCTCCCATGGGCTTCATACTCTAACACACCATAGAAAGAGATTGCAAATGGAGGTATGGATCTTCTCCTGACAAGCCATAAAACTTTAAAAGTGAGTTAATCAATAAACATTTAATTTCAAAGTTTACGTCAAAGCTTCCCTAATAGTTCTTCTACTATGATTGCCATTATTCTCTCCAACTCTCTTATGCTCTCCATTTCCTCCATTACCACCATTTCTAAGTTGGTTACCATTAGGGTTAGGGTTGGGTAGATTGGGTGGGATGTCGACCATTATCTCTTCGTCAACTGATTCACTCTCACTACGACAAAAACTAGACTCTAGAGAGATATTTTCTTCTTTAACTATTACCTCACTTGTCCCCTCAGCTCTCTTTGCTCTTCTTATCTTCCTCAAACTCTTTTCAATCTTAGGGTTATAGGGTCCAAGTTTGGTCTTTTAGGGCATGCAAGAGAGTAAATCAAATCAAAATAGAAGAAAACAAAATTGACTTGAAAAGCACACAGAGTCAAGTAAAAAGATGAGATGTGATGGATGCAAGTGTGTGAAAATATGCATAAGATGTAAGGTATGTGTGGCATGTGTGTGTAGGTGTATGGACAAGAATGAATGAAAAAGAAAAAGATTTTTTTAAAAACAGTGCAGGCACCACGACAGATTTGCAAAGGCACCACAGTACTTTTCACAGAGAGGATGTGTTGCAGTGGATGAACCAAAGACCCGTGTCCTCTTTCACAGAAATAAATTTTCTATGTGTTGGAGACAAGTGCCACGATGGATTTCATAGAACCACCAATAGTAACAAGGAAAATTCAGAAAATGTTTTAGATTAGATGCCAACTTGAATTTTTCTAGCAACTAAAGTTCTAAACCAATCAAAACAAGTTCCAAGAAGGTAACTACACTTGAATATAAACACTTTTCATGCAAAAAAAAAAAACTTGGAAACAAAATTGAAGGTATTGAGCCAAAATTTTTCAAAACTTTAAGCTGTCAAAAATCAACTTTGAGTAAATGAGTTCAAAACCAATTTCCTAATGTGAACACCTTCAAAACCAATTATAAGTGACTTGGAGAGATGGTGCGTGCATCTAAATGGGTTTAAAACCGAAATTGCACATTCACAAGATATCAAACCACAAGTTAAAGCAACACAACTAAGTATTCAGTAGCAACCAAGCCAAGAAACCAATTGGTGTAAGAAAAACCAGCAATACACTAATGGAGAGCCAATACAAAATGCAAAGTATGAACTTATATGCAAGAATGCAAGTATGAAAAGCAAGAAAATCAAGATTTTTGTTTGTATTTCTCAAAATTTTGATGCTAGGTAGAATGAAAAACTCATATTATGAATAAATATGCAAATAGATTGCCTAAATGCCACCTAAAAAGGCTCTTAACCCTAGTCAACAATGAATTGACACAAGTTAACCTAGGGAACCAATTTTTTCGCTCCCCGGTAACGGTGCCACTTGGAATATGTCCTGTCTTGCTTACACCTTGGGTTAAATTCAAAATTAAAACCAAGGATTGCACTATAGGCACAGCCTCAGGTTGTTTCTTTCCTTTATCTATCTTGTTTACCATGTTTTGCTTTATTGTGATTGTTGCATGTGTTAGTGAGATAAGTGTAGGGGAAGGAGCTTACCAGTAGGAAAAAGTAGTCTAGTTTTAGCTTGTAATTTTTTATTTTAATAATTTCCCCTTTATGTTCTTATTTTTTGCCTTTCTTCCCTTGTGCTTAATTGTCTACTTGGTCAAGCATTGAGGATAATGCTTCGTTCAAGTGTGGGGGGAAGGGTTTACATTATGGGTTAGATCACACATGTTAAGGGATTTTCATCCCAAGGTAGTGATGATTAAAAGTGCAGTTTAGAAAAATTAACTCATATTTGTTACAAATAACTAACTCAACTAATTTTCTTAATCTACTCAAATTCATTAAGTAGTTTTGGGGGTAGTATATATATAATCTTACAACTTTGTTGGAGACTGACACAAGTCTTACTTATATGAGAAAGCCTTACCTTTACGCCAGTAAGCAAAAATATATAATTAACAATAAAATACATTAAAATTAAAGACTTGCATTTTCTACTTTTGCTACTAATTAAGATTATTCAATTCAAAATTTTGAACGCTAAACTATTGAGCATCCTCATAGAAGAACCATCTTCTCCCATCGCTTTAACAGTAGTATCCTTAAACACTTGTATTCTTCTGCTGATTTCTTTACCTTCATCACCTTCCATCATACACTTCACAATTCTAGAAACCACCACAATCCTATCATCATCATCATCATTATTTTCATTCTCCTTTGGCCTCACAGCAATCTTCAATTCTTTAGCTAACAACACGGCATTCATTTTCTGCTCTAGAAATAACGGTCGTGCAATCATGGGCTTGCCATAGAAAAGACCATTATGCGTGGAGTTCCAACCTGAGTCAAAAACCCACCACCAGACTTGTTTCTCAAGACTTGATTTGTGGGGCCCATGTTAGGACCATAAAACCTTTGTCCTTGGTTCTTTGAATAAAACCTTTTGGCAAGTAATCGAGTGGGTCCTCCTATTTTGCCATCAAATAATCTGAAGAAGTAGACTCACTTGGAGCTCTCACAATGCACAAGAACTTGTGCCCATTCATCTCTAATCCTAAGGCGAGTTAGTGAAGTTGGTCATGTGACAGTGTTCCACCACTCCCAAAAGAGACATATAGAACTAAGTTTTATGGCTGATTGTTTAACCATGTTAAACAATCTGTGCTTAACACGTTTGTGGTTGCCAATTCTATCTATAAAATAGGCCCCAAAGGATAAACTGTAGGGTTTCTATGATTATAATTTTCTTGCAGAATGGTTATTACCTCTCATTCTAGTTCTAAGAAGCTATTCACTATGATACCATCTACAAAATTGAATCATTTACAAATGTGAAGAATTGTTTTGTAGGATTCACTTGATCTTTCTTGAACTATGTTAGGGAGATCCCTGCCATAGAAGGCTATGCAACTTGCAGAAATGAAGTTCCATGAGTTAATTTTTCTATAATTATTTAGTTTCATTAAAGCTAGAAAGAAAAAGAAAGCTTTATGACTTGGGAGTTTCAAATGTTGTGATAGCTCTCAGAAGCCCGTAGAAACCCTATTGTGATCTTGGTCATGTTAGGGAAAATTGAGGCAGAAATACAACAAAGTTGCTCCTAAAGCATAGTAAACATATGACTTGAGGTTGAAAGAGTTCAAGAATTCAATGAGCTCAAAGCATCTCAAAGTAATAGAAGAGACAACATCACATTATGATGGATTTGTGTTGCTCGATGGACGGCACTTTCAAGGATGTCATTTTGATTCACTTGTGAAAGAATAGTGAAATCTATATGAGGAGGGAGAGATTGAAGGATGGAATACATAGTTTTGGAGGGAGGGCCAAGTGTTGGGATGAAGAGAGTGACATGGAAGCGAGCACGGTGAATGACAAGTCATTTTGCAAGCTATACGAGTGGGATTAGATGGCCAAAACCTGGGCATGGAACCATGGCGATGCAAGGACTTCTTTCCTCCATGGAAGATCAATAATCAGCTAGTTGCTTCCTCAGGGGGTGCTTCTTTTTAACTTTGAGACTCTACATTATATACACCTTTACACATATGGTTCAATTGGGAAATTGTTGTAAATATAGCTTTTAGGGTTAATAGAAAATTTAGTTTTTCAAGTTTATCCTCATTTTGGTTTTGATCTCTAAAGTTTCAAATCATAAGCTTTGGTCCCTTAAATTTATTTTCATTTAAAACATTAGTCTCTATAATCCAATAAAGACTTGGACCATTTTACCTCTTGAAGGACCAAAACCTATGGTTTGAAATTTGAGGGACTAAAACAAAAATGGAGACAAATTTAGGGGGACCAAAGATTATATTAATCCTAGTTTTTATTATTATATCTAGTTCTTAATATAAGAGCTAATAGGGAATTAAATTTGGTTTTAAATATAAGACCCAAATCCTTTTTGTCCCCCTCTTATTTATCTAAACTAAGCCTATTGATTGCATACATGTTAAAGGAGTTTGAATCACAGGATAGTTTCAATCCAAATGATTTGAGAGGGTACTTTTTAAGAAAACTAACACATATTTTTGATAAATAACTAATTTAACTACTTTATTTAATCTACTTAAATTAGTTAAGTATATATTATATTAAGAAGAGGTACTATTAACTATCTCAATTGGTATTCTTCGAAGATTGCTTAATTGGTAAGAGTATTTCAAAGTATAAATTGCCGGTTGATGTTGATTGTTATGTCGGTTCGTGAAAGGCTATCAAAATCATATTAATTAATATCAGTGTCTATGGACTTAGAGCTTTCTTGATATGTGAACTAAGCTCGTGAGCTGGGAGTTGTTCCTTATTACTTGACCAATATAATATTGCAACAAGTGAAGATATGATAGATATTCGTTCCCAATTAATAATTAACAAATATACAAGCATCTCCACTTTATCAGCAGAATGCCTCCAATTGTAGCATTATTTGACCCCTCATTACTTTCTTCCATTCTTTCTTTCTTTCTTGTTTTGTTTCGCTTTATTTTGTCTAATTGCTTTGATGGGTACTGGTGAATTATGCGATATGCGCAGCCACCGTGAACCATCACGTCGCCATCGATTTTTTTTGGGGGGGGGGGGGGAGATGACCATATACACATCAAAATCCACCGGTTTGGGGTGTCTGCTGCTCCTCAATTTTCTCCTACTTTCCATATATTTTTTAATTTCTTTTTATTATTATTTTTTTGGTGAACAATTTCTTTTTATTATTAGATTCTATGTGAAATAAGAGAAAATTTGATATCTGATGAGCAAAAAATGAAGCATTTTTCGATTTTTTTCATGGTCCAAGGAATTTACATCTAAATTAAAAGGAACACGTCACCAATCTTTGGAGTATTTTTACTTTGAAGAAAAATAAAACTCATGATACTATTCTTTTCCCAAACGATATCAAAATTTCATTCTTTTTATGTAGAATTTGATCATAACAAAATAAGAAGGAAAAAAATACATTAGAGAAGTGTGACAAATTTAAGCTGCAGAAGAGGATAGGGGAAAAAAAAGAGTTAATACAATTTTTGGTTCCGTAAGTTTGTCTACATTTTGATTTTGGTTTCTCAAGTTTTAAATCATAAATTTTGGACCCTCAAGTTTTTTTTTTATTTTAAACATTTATCCATATAATTTAGTAAAGACTTGGACTATTTTACCCTTTAAAGGACCAAAACCTATAATTTGAAACTCAATGGACTAAAGTCACAATTCATGCGAACTTGAAGGACCAAAATTTATATTAACCCATTAAAAAAAAAAAACAAAGCTTCCATGACCAAAAACCACCATTAGCGATGGCTTGTAAGGATACATTTTGTTCAACGAATTATAAAAGCGAACAGATTGCATGGAGGAGAAGGAAGGAGAGGGAATGGATTTTAATGAAGCTCCATCATCAGTAAGTAATAGAAGAAAATTAAGAATTTAATATATAGTTCCTTTTTATTCCAAGATAAGAGGCTATGGCATTTAGTACATATATGGCAATACCATCCATACATCCAAGATAAGGGGCTATGATCATTCGAATTAAATCATTTCCGTCTGGCCAAGTTGACATAACTCTTGATTTTATCTGAATATTTCCAGAAAAAGATGCAGTAAGAGATAAAACAGAAACCTCGTACCGCTCAACAAGATCATTAAAAACATGTTAGAAGAGAAGTTTATTCTATTAAATGGATGGTTTGTTCATAGAATTGAGATATATCTATTGATCTAACATTGTCCAAAAAGGGTTTCAGCTTTCAAAGTGTAATCTTTTCAACAAAAGCAAGAGATTGTGAAGTTTTATTAAGATTACAAAACTTGGTTTTGACTTGAGAAAGCTTAACCAAAGTTTGTGAAATTTGGACTAACTTAACTTATCATTAAAACACTAAATGAAAAGTTTCTAATAAAGTTTTATGAAGCGCAATATGATAACCTCTTAAAATTCTGACCAATTTAGCTTATTTTAGCCCCTTTTTTAGGTTCTGGAAGCTAACTGTGCAGGGTTGTTCCCTTAAAGTTGGAAAATATGACTTGAAAATATGAAGTTTGATTTGTTCTAACATTTTGGGATTATTTTTGCATTGCTTCTAAAATTCTTGGTGTAAGAAGTGGTGAGAGCTAGAAGATGAACAACAAGGAGTAATATTTAACCTACTTTGGTTAATCAAAGGAAGATCATGGATGCAAAGCAAGCAATAATCAAAGAACCAAGTGAAGAATGCCAAGAACGCTTAATCTGCTGTGGCACCTGAAGTAATTCACGCGGCCTCTGAAGGAGAAAGAAATTAGAGGCATTCTGTACTAAGCACCATAGCACCTAGCTAAATACATCGTAGCATGTAATCCCTTTCAAAGATTTTCCCTCTTTGTGTAACCCGCCACAGCAGATGAGCCAATTGCCACGGTGCTTGTCCCTACACAATGATGCATTTTGCATTGTAACTAAAAATTTAGTGCATATAAAAGGAGACACTCAAGATTCTTGGCTAGACATCGATTTAGGGACTTGTTTAGAGGAGTTCTCTGTTAGGGTTTGGAGGGTTTGATGCTTAGGAGTTTTAGGCTTGAAGTTTACCAGAGATTTGGAGCTTCTTTTCTCATTTTCCCTGGTTTTCTTCTTCTCTTCTCCTTTGTTTCTATAATGGCTACAAAATACCCTTGTATTTGTGGCTCTTTGCTGAACATGTGTAGCTAGAACAGTTGTTTTAGGATTATTTTGATTTATTATATGGATTAAGACTTGTTTTAACTCTCTCTTTAGTATTAAGGATAACGCTATGTTGTTTTTACTTTGAGTTTAGTGCTTCCTTGCGATTGGCCACCACTTGTAGTGATTTGTTTGATTAGTTGAAGCTTGAGAAAGTTAAATCAATCTTTAAACTTGGGTAAAAATATGCTAGACCAGAATTTTATGCTATTAAATGGATGGTTTGTTGATAGAATAGAGATATATCTATTGACCTAGTATTGTCCAAAAAGGATTTTAGTTTTCAACGTGTAATCTTTTCAACAAAAATAAGAGATTGTGAAATTTTATTAAGATTACAAAACTTGGTTTTGACTTGAGAAAGCTTAATTAATACTTGTGAACCTTTAATTGATTTAATTTATCATTAAAAAAATTAGATAAGAAGTTTCTAATCAAGTTTTATAAATGAGAAATAATCTTAGATCCTTATTTGTCTCAAAATCAAGTTATTAACTTGGATCTTAACTGTTATTTTCAAAGTACCTTCCTTAAATAATTTCATTTATACATTAATTTCACTTAACCTCATCATGATGATTTTTAACTCGTCTGGCTTTAGTCTCTGAGAGAACAATACTTTTTATACTATTTACGACTCGTGCGCTTGCGGTTAAGCTAAATAGCAAAACACAATAGTGAGAAATAACCTCATTTGTTCCAAAGTCAAGTTTTTAACTTTGATTTTGTTATCTTTATTTTCAAGTACCTTAATTAAACAACTATATTTATACATTAATTTCACTTAACCTAATCATGAACACAATTTTGATTTTTAACTCGTTTGTCCTTAATCTCAGAGGGAACGATACTTTTTACACTACTTACAACCTTTGCGCTTGTGGTTAAGCTAAATAGCGAATAATTCTTTAGAATCTCACCCCTTCTTTCATGGTATACAGCAAAAGCAAGTATTTCTAAGGGCAAGGGAGTTGTGATTATTGGAGCTTAAAGGTGGAGGAGGTTAAGGGATCTATTGTGTATTTTGTTTAAATATACTTACTATATTTTGCTATTCTAGATTGAAGATATAAATGTGTATGTATATGTATATGTATGTGTGTATATATATATTGTTATGTAAATACTCCTCCTTGGGAATCTACAATGTTTTTTTTATTTCTTGTATTTGTTTTACTTATTATTATCTTTTTAGGATATTGTTATCATTTCTCAGTCAAGAATATGTCAAAACCTTGGCATTTAATTTTTGAAATTTTCAGAATATTTTACATTTAATTACTAAAATTAGGATTGAGGCTATAAATAATTCTTAACACATATCATTTTGTACACCTTTATATGAAATAGAATTAAACATTGAATTTCTTTCTTATGGAGTTTCTCTCTGATACTTTGTATGTCTGCTATTCTTACCCCCTACTTTTTCCCTTCACTGTCTTACATCACTTTTATATGAAAACATTTTGAAAAAATATGATAGATAGATAAATACTCCCTCTGTCATTTATTATAAGAAATAGTCACATAATTTGCTCAAATTTTTTGAATTTTTTCATTTTACCCTTCCTGGACCGATAATTTCAAAAATATTAGTTCGGATCCTGTTTGGGTTTTATGTCATGCCTGGCTTCGTCAGCCAGTTTACATTTCCTATTGGCCCTTAACTTAATTTTTCATACCCATTATTAGTGTCAAATTTTGTGGGATATGACATCACATTTATTGCATGAGACTTATAATTTGGACTTCACCAACTTCTCTCTCATGTCTTATACTCCCTCCAGTCGTTAATATAAGTTTCAAATAACTAATTTACGAATAATAAACAATTAGTTAAAATTATTTTAAAACAATAAATAGGTTAGAAATATGATTTTGTTTCAAATTTGTCCTTATAATAAATGAGAAAAACAATGAAAAAGAATGTGTGGGAAAATATGATAAAAGAGAATTAACCAAGGGCAACATTAGAAAAATAAATTAAATGTTAAGATAAACCCAAATTGAGGTTTATCAAATGGATCACACCCCTTCTTAAATTTGAAGCTTATAAATAGGATTGGAGAGAGTATAATGATTCTAGAAGGAGTAACATGGAGGAGTTACAAGAATTAATTTTCTTGACATCTATTGGCTTGGTATCCTAAGCAATTAATAATATTAATAGAGAAATATCTTGTAAGAGGACAAGAAGAATTACTCTACATTGCAAGCATTTATTTTTTTTCCAAACATACATTGAAAGCATTTATTTACTTTAATAAATGTAGAATTAGAGCATGGAGGAGTTACTGGAATTAATTTTCTTTATAACTATTGGCTTGGTATCCCAAGCAATTAATGATATTTAACTCCACCAGCATCATGATTCATGAACATGCTTTTGAAAAGAAAACAAGAGATTAGTCACAACAACATAAGTTGCTCTTCCACTTGTTTCAGAGAGAAGATTGTGCTAAGATCAGAAGAATATAGAGACAAAATTACGTATATCAAGAAATTTTATTTAAATTTATTGATATTTTTGCAATTTTCAAAAAATTACCCTCACTTTAATTTTTAAAATTACCCTCATTAAATTGTGACCACATCTTAATTATATCTTACGTAATCTTTTTCTTCATCATCACCTCTTAATTGACAAAAAAGAATTGGAACGAATAGTACATACAGTGACTTATATTTTTAATATTCAAAATTTTCTAAAATATAATTCACAAATATACACATATATAGGAGTGGACGGAGTATCCAAATTATAAATTCATATATAACTTTTTGAGCTGAATAAATTCATGTATAACTAATTAACCAAAATGATATTGTATTGTAAGTGTTAGATTGCTTATCATGTTTATAAATTTTGAGTTGTCTGCATATATATCATTTCTATCTCATTAATTTGAAGTCACAAAACTAATTTATTGTTTTTAAAACAAGTCATACTATCAACGTCATTTAGGTAATGAAGTGAGGGGAATTAAGGGCGAGAATTTACATCCATATTTCTTGATGGCCATTTATATTATCTGATAGTTCTTGTGTTTGATGATCATATACATATGTGACTCATATAATTAATATTACTGAATAATTTGCGACTCATTCAAGTTGTGATCTTGTTGTAGTTAAACATGCTAATTGACTGTGAACATTCATGATGTCTAAAAATGTAACAAAAGTAAAAAAAGAAACACTAGATGACGATAAGAACGTTATATTTTAAATAATATATTTCTATGTAATATAACATCCTAACAAGTAACATTATTTATTAGGCTTAAACAATGCCCCTCTTTTTTTAAACAATACCACTGTGGTGTAGTCGGCTTCGATCCTCTCCGCAAGCATTGGCTTGCTAAATCAAAAAAAAAAAAAAAAACAAAAACTTGGAACTTGAATTAGTTATGGTGTAAAACAAGGGGGGAAAAACCTTCAAATCTATACAATGTTAAAAATGCGAGCCATATTATAACTAACCCTATGGCCAAGGCGAAATTAAAAAGCTATTCTTATTTTAATTGACACACACTGATGAGTTAACCAAACTCAGTAGAAAAAACTAAGGTGGTTTTGTATGTTATATGTAAGCTAAAATGAGCTGAACTATTTATATATTTTATGACTAGTATAACTTATTAGAGTTTTTATATTACATACAGATGTCAAATTAGCGCAGTCAAATATTTGGATAAACCTGAGCCTAAAATCCCCCACCCAAAAAAAATATAAATATATAAAACAGTCAGCAGCATAGTCAAAGCAGACGCTTCTGGCTTTCTGTTCAATGAATGCATTTATAGTGTGAATAGAAATTGAAAATTTTATCATTTAATTCGTTCTCCCAGCTCGTAACTGTTTCAATATAAACCCTAGCTCAGTTCCATTTTCCTCATCACCTCTCTCTCTCTCTCTCAGAAGCGGCCAAAGCCAGAATGGAAATGATGATGAATTCAGTTGGTTTGCGATCCAAGAAAACGAAATGGGGTGAAATTTCTCCTGCAAAACCCAGAAATGGGGTTGCAGGTTCCAAATTGAATCCTTTCGCAAGAGAATGGGATTTGGTGAGGGATAGAGCACCTGAGGAAGAGAGGGGTCTTTTTCTGACTTTTGCTCAAGGCCTTCCTCTCTCTGAACATGAGATTTTACAGTTCTTCAATCTGTAAGTGCTTCTTTTAATTAATTTCCTCTAATTTTCCCTTTGTATAGTCTCATTTCGTCGCTGTTTTATGTAGCAGTAACATAATGATGCTTGTGATTTGCCAAGAAAACTCAATCCCACATCTTACGTATCAATGTTCACAGAAATTTCCAAAGCAACAGAAGTCAAACCATTTCTTGCAAACAAGTAATGAAATAAAATTACTAAGGGAAAATGGTTCGGTGTTTTCGAATAAGTGTCATATTCCACCTTTTATTTAGTAACTCCTTTCAATTACCCTTGTAATTTGTATATAAAATAAAAGACAGAAACGTCCATTCAATCCACGTATCATATAATCAAGATAAAAAAAATTAAATTTAAAATTAAATTACATTCTTCTAATTAAAATAAATTTAATTTTCAAAAGCTAAAAAACTTATTGTATGATTTTTTTTAAAGAAAATTGATGAATTTTAATAAAAATGATGGCAATGGCATATGTAATTATCTTACAAAAACTAACTCCTAATTAAAGCTAAAGAAATAAGAACGGAAAATAAAAAAAAGGGGTTATTCACAGAATTTTAGAAGAAATAAAAGAAGTTGTGGAAAAGAAGGAACTCCACAGTCACCATGCCCACAGTCAGATGGGGAAGAAGATGCTAGAGCGAGGGAGAGTGAGTCCACATTCATCCACACCCTTTGTTAGACTTTTTATGTGTTCATATATCTTTACTTCGGCCTTATCCCTCCATTCTAAGTCCAAAGTAAATACGGTCCATTAGTACCATCTTCACAATCCAAGCCCACATTAATATTAAGCTGTTTCATTGGGTACCATATGAATACTTATGATAACACTATTCAACTGATCCAATTAACTTGATTTTTTCCCCTTCTAAATAGTGTCTCAAACAAAATTGTCTTTAATAATAGGATATCTATGCTTAGTAAAAAATATATATAGGTGAATTAGTTCCTGGGACCTCCCATGGTTAAGATATGCCTTAAGACTTAAATAGAGCTTTTTGATATATGTAACACCTACTTTGTTAGAGATCAAAATATATCAAAGATATTATAATATTAGATATGTAGAGATTTGTAAATAACTGATAGAATCATTCATTTATTAGTTGTCGTTGATATAGGAGATAATGTGGGATCTAGATTGATGTGACCACGTTGCTGCACTATTCACGCACTGTTCATGTCTTGTATATATATGCACCTTGCATAAGAGAAATATATCATCTTTTCGGATCAAACTTTCTCATGGTATCAGAGCAGAGATCCGCAAAACACTAGAGCTTAGGTTTCTGAGCCGCACAACAATATGAGTTTAGTTGATGTAATGTCGCCATATTACATTCATGCTTCCGACAGTCCGGGGCACGTCTTTGTCGCTAAACTTCTTCATGAAACCAACTACGGGGAGTGGGTGCAAGATATGACCAATGTCCTGCTTGCCAAAAACAAGATTGGCTTTGTCGATGGTATAATAACCATGCCTACTGCCGACTCCTCCAATCTGAATTTGTGGTTGCGTTATAACGCTATGGTCATTGGGTGGCTCAAAAGCACGATGAGTAAGGAGATCCATAACAGTGTTCCATATGCCCAAACATCACAAGAGATCTGGTTGGATCTAAAAGAAAGGTACGAAAAGAGAGTGCACCACATGCTTATCAGTTACGGTGCGCCGTTGTGCATATGAACCAAGACAAGCAATTTGTGCCGACATTCTCCAACAAGTTGAAACGCTATTGGGATGAGATCGATTCCATCACCCCGTGGCCAAAGTGTTCTTGTGGAAGATGCACTTGCGACTTGCCAAAATAGTTTACGGAAATGAAGGAGAGAGAGCATCTGTATGATTTTCTCATGGCTCTTGAGGATACATATGTGACCATCAAAACCCAAATATTGAGCATGAAACCTTTGCCAAGGTTAGGGCTTGCTTATCATTTGGTCACTGAGGACGAGCAACAATGACAGATTTTTGCAATGCAAAGACCAGTAATTGAGATGGCAGCATTCCAAGTGCAAAAGGATCATAAAAAGGACAAACCAAGGTGTGATCACTACAACAAACTTGGGCATACGAAAGACAAGTGCTTTGATCTAGTTGGTTATCTAAGTGACTGGAAGAAGGGTGGACAAGAACGGTGAGACCAATGAGTTCCACATAAAGCGGCACAAGTTAGCGAGGGAACAAGTCCCATCCCCAGGCTCAACATCGACCGATATGAGAAACTCATGCAGTATCTAGACTCTAATGAGCTCAAAACAATGGGTCACAATGACCAACCAATAGCAAACATGTCAGGTATGTTGTGGGATGAAGGGCCATAGATCATAAACACGAGGGCGTTAGTTCATATCACCAATAATAGGTCTGTGTTAATTGATCTAAAGAAATCTAATTCCCTACTAGTGAAGATACCCAATGGCCACTAAGTTCCTATACAAGGGATAGGGAGTGTTGTGCTCTCACCAAAATTAAAACTTGATGATGTTTTATATATCTAGATTTCAAATGTTGCTTATTCTCAGTTAGTAGATTTACCAAAGATTTTCACTGTGCTATGACCTTCTTGGTTGATTTCTGTATTATCCAAGACTTGAACTGGAGGAACGTGATTGGAGTAGGTAGGTGTCAAGATTGCTTGTATTACTTGATGCCATTGTAGTCGAGGGGTGTGGCTCTTGCTATACATGGTGGAGAGACGGGTGAACTGTGGCATTCAAGGCTGAGATGTGCATCCTTTGATAAATTAAAGTATATTTCCTTCTATTTGCATTTTTTAAGGATAAAGACAGTTTTTCCTATTGTGATTCCTGTATTCGAGCCAGGCAAACTCATTTGCCATTTGGCATTAGTTCAATAAAGTCTAAGTCTTGTTTTGATCTTATTCATTGTACATATAGGGAGGCTATAAAACTCCTTCACTTACTGACGATCATTATTTCCTGACAATTATTGATGATTATAGTAGAGGTATTTAGATCTATTTGATGAAGCATAAGTCTGATGTGAGTCATTATCTTCCAGCATTTGTTAACATGGTTGCCACACAATTTGATCAAAGTGCTAAGCAAATTCGGGTTGACAATGGGTCCAAATTTCAATCACAGTAGATACGAGATTTCTATGTTGCAAAGGGCATTGTTTTACAAACTACTTGTGTCCATACACCTTAGCAAAATAGTGTTGTTGAAAGCAAGCATCGACAAATCTTAGAGACTGTGCGTGCCTTGCATTTTTAGGCCCACTTACCAGTTGAATTTTAGGGAGACTACGTGTTGACGGCGACATATATCATTAATAGGCTACCTTCGAAGGTTCTTGATGGGAAAACTCCTTATCATATACTCTTTAACAAATGCCTGAAATATGATCACATGAGAGTGTTTGGGTGCTTGTCTTATGCATACCATGCCATTTGTACAGATAAGATGGTTGAAAGAGGGCGAGCATATATCTTTCTTGGCTACCCACATGGCAAGAAAGGTTATCTCCTATATGATCCTATTGACCACAAGAGATTTGTCTCCCGTGATGTGATTTTTGTTGAGACAGAGTTTCCTTTTGTGTCACCTCTACTCTTTTCGCCAGATTTGTTGGAACCGCCACTACCACCAATTATGTTGACTCAGATGATGCTCCTTTGCCTGAGCCTGTGATGGGATGGTGTCAGCCAAATCAATGAGAATAGTATTGATGGTGCACAACCAATAGAATCACCATCTGTACTGTGTCATAGTCAACGCACTTGGAATCCACCTTAACAACCCCAAGATTATGTCACGGACTTGCCACCATCACTCAACCCCTTGACTGCTCCTTAATCTACCCCCACTCCGTCATGTGCCTCGGTCAGATACCCTCTTGTTGAGTATATTAACTATGATCAATTTTCTCCTTCACATAAAGCTTTCCTTGTAGCCACCGATATTCATGATGAGCCAAAAAGCTATTTTTAGGCATGTAAGCATGCCCATTGGCAAAAGGCCATACAACAGGAGATCATAGCACTTGAAGCTAACAGGACTTGGGAGCTCGTTCCCTTGCCATCTGGGAAATATGTCATTGATTCAAAATGGATTTTCAAAATAAAATATTTGCTGAGTGGAGAAATTGATCACTTTAAAGCCCCCTTGGTTGCTCATGGTTTCATATAAGTAGAGGGACTTGAGTTTAATGAAACTTTTGCTCCTGTTGCCAAGCTTGTTACTGTTCGTTGTCTTTTGGCTGTGGTAGTAAAATGCAATTGGTTTGTATGCCAACTAGATGCCAACAATGCTTTTCTTCACAGCGACCTTAATGAGAAAGTATACATGCATATCCCTCAAGGATTCGCACATAAGGGGGAGACAAGAGTGTGCAAGTTGAAGAAATCACGTTAATTGGTATCACAAGTTCACTTAGGCCCTCCTTGATATTGGTTATTGTCAAAGTAGAGCATATCATTCTCTATTTGTTTTTCAAACTGCTTCTTCTTATGTTGCTTGTCTCATTTATATTGATGACGTCTTATTGGCCGGTAATGACAAAAGAAAGGTACAGGAAACCAAGAATTTTCTTGATAAAAGATTCAATGTCAAGGACCTCAGACGGCTGAAATATTTTCTTGGTATTGAAGTGGCCCGCTCGCCACAAGGCATTGTCTTGAGTCAACGGAAGTACACTCTAGATATTCTAAGGGAAACAAATATGATGAATTGCAAACCCAATATGATTCCCATAGAGCAGCATTATAAGTTACAGAGTAATGAAGGCGATCCTAAAGTGGATGCTGCACGCTACAGGGGTCTAGTAGGGAAGCTTCAATACTTAACAGTGACATGCCCAGACATAGTATGTGTTGTCAACATATTGAGTCAGTATACATCTTCACCAAAACACCCACACATGGTGGCGGTGGAGAGAATATTACGTTATTTGAAGAGCACACCCAAATAAGGCATAGTGCTCTGACCAGAGGGTCACTTGGAGCTAGAGGCATACTGCGATGCAGACTGGGCCGGTTGCTCCAAGACATGTCGTTCTTGTAGTGGGTGCTTCATGACTTTGGGAGGATTACCAATGTCATGGAGGACAAAGAAACAAAATGTTGTGGCTAAATCATTAGTAGAGGCGAAATACCAGGTAATGGCACATGCTATAAGTGAAGTGATTTGGTTGAGGTGGCTACTCACAGAATTGAGGGCATCGTAAAAAAGAGAAACTTCACTTTATTGTGATAACCAGGCGGCAATACATATAGCCATGAACCCTTCTTTCATGAGTAAATGAAGCATGTTGAGATGGATTGCTATTTTGTAAGAGAAAGATACCAGTCTAGGGAGGTCATGCCACACAAGATTTGGACACAAGACCAACTGGCAGATATGTTTACAAAAGCTATTGGAAAGGATAGACTTGAAATGCTCACAAGCAAGTTGGGCATTACAGATCTACATGCACCAACTTGAGGAGGAGTGTTAGAGATCAAAACATATCAAAGATATTATAATATTAGATATGTAGAGATTTGTAAATAACTGATAGAATCATTCATTTATTAGTTGCTGTTGATATAGGAGATAATGTGGGATCTAGAATGATGTGACCACGTTGCTGCACTATTCACGCACTGTTCACGTCTTGTATATATGTGCACCTTGCATAAGAGAAATATATCATCTTTTCGAATCAAACTTTCTCATACTTTAATTATTTGTTAAAAAACACCTACTTTAATTGAACTAAGGGCTATAAAATTTACTTCGAACTACTAAGCTAGGTTTGATCTTGGAAAAATAAAAATACCTCTACTAAACTCTTTATTATGCCTTCACCCAATCGCAGGTTCGATCCTTTATAAGGGATAGGATTTTCTGAAAATTTTAAACTTTTGAAAGAACTTGCAAAATGTCCTGTTTAGTAGTTTAGTCATCCATTTAAACCCTAACTTTAACATCAATAAAGCTACCTTTAGCTAAACTAATATTATCAAGCCTTCCCTCATTGGTGATATATATCTATATCTATCTACTAACATACAACTACCAGAGCATATGGCAATTAACTGACGGTTACGGGAGCCAAAACTTTCCTCTTTACAGAGGTAATTACACCCTATAATTACCTTACATAATCACATAGAAATATAAATATACACAAAATACATATGGCCATACATGGCTTAATAAAAGCTCTAAGTATAAACAGCAAAAGACTACACAAATCACTAACTATCTTGTTCACATCTGCTCCCAACTTTTTCAACTTCCTTTAATTACCACACATTTGCCCTTCGAGCCACCTGCCTTCACTATATGTCATGAAAGAAAGGGGTGAGATTCTAGAATCTCAATAGTGACAGCAGTCCATCATACAACTATACAAAGCTCATAAATGCATGCAAAACAAGCCATGTTCACAACACTTACATGCAAGCATAAACAACAAAGTTCAAACATCATAAGCTTTGCAAACAGATATAATCAACGATGCTCATGCAACCCACACTTTGCAACACTCAAGGCCATGGCAATTAAATCAACATCACATACTTATGATTGAGTATAGCTCTACAAGTTCAATGCAAAAAAATTCCACATACTCAAACTAGAGTATAGCTCTATAAGCTCAACGCAAAGCAAATTCCACATACTCATATCTAAGTATGGCTCTATGAGGTCAATGCAAAGCAACTTTCACATACTCATACCTAGGGTAGCTCTACGAGCTCACAATTGTTCGTCAAAGAACATATCCACCATATATTCATTAAAGAATATAGGCACTATGACACAAATAGACATGCAGAACTATTACTTAAGTATATGAGGAAAAGAGTCACTACCCGGAGGTCCTTCTTCCGATTTAGCTTGTCCAGATTTCTTCTTTACTTGCTTTCTTGGCGGGCTCAGGCAGATATCGAATCCTATAATATGGTTTCATATATAAAATGGTCAATGCTTAGTCCATTTAACTTTTATTATCAAAACATAACTTCTCTTAAGCCATTAATAAACTCTATTCCTTTTATTTAATAGTTGGTCATCCTAGATAATATTTTTTACACAAACTATTCTCTTTGAAATATTTCCTTCCTTACTTCGACTCATCTTTATTTCCCTCTTAAAAACTTTGAGAATACACACACATATATGTACACATATTTCTCCCTCTTCCATCTTCGTTAAATCTGGAAATTCCACATTATCCACTTTTATGAAACCATACATTTATTTAACATAATTCTACACAAGTACAAAATCATTAATAGCTGAATCTTCTAACTCTATAAACAGGACCTCTCAATCAATTTCCAGATTTAAGATACACCTTCCAATTCATTCCGCCACAATTCCTTAATTTATCATTTACAATTCTATCTTAAAAAATTTCAAAAATTTCTTGGAACCTCAAATAAATTCCTTAATAATTACAACAACCTATAAAACCTATTCATATTTAATCCTCCAAATCTTCATTTTCGGTCTCTAACATGGTCTAAATAACTTGGACAATCACTTGATCTAAGAGAGCATCAATCAACAATTTTAATAAAGTTTCAGATTTCCTAATCTTACACACTCATATATAGATATATATAGTTTCCCTTACTTCAAATTCAACGCCAAGCATATACCCATATATATATATATATATATATATATATATATATATATATAGCTTCAGTTTCATATTTCAAAACTCTGTCACCAGATTCAAATCCCCCAATTCGATCAGCAAATATAGTTACATATGTATATACACACATACACACACATATATGTATATATGTAACATCCTCTACTACACATAACTTTTACTCCAAACCTAGAAATTTTCCAGATTCACACACACATATTTAATAGGATTTAATCACCCATCTTTCAACGACAATCCCCATGAAACTCAAATATAATTTCTCTATTCAGCTCCTCACTCAAATCTGGAAATTTTCCACCTTAGAACAATAATTAAATCATCATTTTACTGCTTCTAAATATAACTTAAAACATCCTTAATTCAAAATTTAATCACTTCAAGTTCTTCCTAACATTCCAAAATTTCAGTTCCCATGTTTAGAAGCCAAAACTCATTCTTTCATAAATATAATTTCTTGCTTGAGAGTCATAGACCAGAAACCCAAATACATCCAACCAACCTCACTATTTTAATATTTCATGAACCAATTCGGCCTCTCTTGACAGCAACAATACACATGCATAACTTTTATATATATATATATATATATATATATCATTTCTTTTCGGTTGAACCTATACCTTCATTTACAGCAACTAACAAATATATGTATATATTTATACAGATATTGCCTTCTAATTCATTCCCTAATCTCCCTTAACAGCAATAACAGCACGCACACGGGAGAGAAAATTCAGATCCTACTCCTAACCATTAGCAGATCCACTAAATGAAGGATAAGATCAATGTGCAACTTCATATTCATATGATACACATTTCCTCTCTCCTAATACCTCAAACCCGATACCTATCAACCCAGAAATGACATGCTCTATTCGAAGATTCATGAAACAGAGGCAATAGTGACATGCAAGCTTAAAAACCAGTATCATATACTTCAATCTTGCCATATAACATGAATTCACTGTCCTCCTCTTTTTCCTTCACTTTCTCTCACCACCCAACACTCTCTCTCCTCCATTACAGCCAAACCACGCCGAAAACGGAAAAGAAAAGGGTAGGAGAATGATCAAGAGGCTCATCTTGCAAGATTAATCGGTTTGCATGTGACCCAAATACCTCCGATTACCACCTCCGGCACTTCTTCGTCGAGCTCTCGTTTTCCTCTGGTCTCTCTCTCTGTTTTAAGACTCGAGCAGTAATGAAATGGGGAAGGGAAATGAATTCTGATGGTTATAAGCATGGGGCAACACGTGTGGGCTGTGCACATGAGGTAATGGACCATTTTGCCTTTAATTATTTCTTATTTCTTATTCCCCTGAAATTAAGGAGTGGATCCAAAAATTAATCCATAGCATTTTATATGTATTTTCCTTATCCAATAGCTTTTGTGACCTTTAAAATAATTTCCACATAAATTTCGGGTCAAAAATGATCTCCTAACTATTTTTTACTAAATTTTTTCAAGAAAATAGGTCCTTCTAACTCCCAAAATTATTGTTCAAATTGTGTAAGCCAATTTTTGGAGAAATTAACCATATCATTTCCTAAACTCTCAAAATTAATATTCATAAATTTTCCCTAATTTTCTTAGGCCTTAAATAATTTTAATAATTATTTCTTTATCATTCTCCCTGATTCTTTTAACACCTTAAAATTCAAGATATTACAATATATACTTACAAATAACTCATCAACAAGATTTTCACATTAGTATAGGAATTTAACCTCACAACCTTATAGATTATGAGCCAATTTTTTTTACCAAACTAGACAAACTAATTTGATATCTTTTCATGAATTCATGAGTTGTATTCGTGTAAAATTCAACTCTCTGGTTGATAGTGGACCACTAAAACTTACGATTATTATAAATGATTTAGTCGGAACTCTTTTTAATAGAATCTATCATGTTATATATCTTGTTATCTAATGTATAATTCTACTTTTCCTTTCGTAATGCTTCTCCATGAATTTCATGAACTCTTAACTTATAATATACGCATAATTTGAAAAAATTCAGAAAGTTCAGAAAATTGCATTCACATTTCAAACCAGCTGAAAAATCGAAAAGAACACTTTCAATAATGTTGAATCACATTGTTACAATCTCGATTTATTAGTGGTGACTGATGATTGGTGCCTTGGCTAGCTCCAAAATACTGTAAGGAGAACAAGCTTGTCCATAGAAGCAATCCTTTGAAGCAATCTCATATGCGGCTTCAGTTTCATGACTGTATTGATCAAATCTGAGATACTTTTTTCTATCTTTACAGAGAGATCGACCTTCCGGGTAACAAGGATCCTGAATGTTTGTGAACCCTGTGAAACAATTCAAAGAAGAGTATTTTATATTGGAAAAGGAGTTCAGCATCTAAATAATGGTCTAATTAAATAAAGGGTTAACATAATCTTTAGTTGCTAAAATTTGATCTCATTTTGATTTCAGTTCATAGAACAGACAACCAATAGTTTTGATCCTTGAAATTTAACTTCATTTTGATCTGCCTAATGATTTTCGGCTTCTGGTTTCAAGGACCAAAACCACTGGTTTCAAATTTTAGGGGCTAAAACTGAAAGGAGATAAAATTTTAGAGATTAAAAATGATAGAAAGCCTTAAGTAAAATAACTATGCTTACCATATTTTTGTGGATTATCAGTGATCTTTTTGTACACATTGACGACATCGTATACTGTAAATAGTGAACCGGAGAGTGTACAACGTAACTCTTGCAACCTTTGAGGAAGTTTGTCTGCGAAGTATCTTGATTTGCAGTCTTTTGTATAATTATGAGGCTGGCAACGTGAAATGCCCGAAACTACAAATTTTCTTGCTCCCAGATCATAAAGTGTCTGTGAATAGACATTCAAATGAAATTTGAGTCATGTTGTTTACAAACAATAACTTAGAATCTAACGATACAAGTATACAACATCAATGTTTGCATAAGGCAAAAGCGCACCTTTAATCCTTAAACTTCACATAATAAACTTTTATTTTGATCCCTTAATTTTATGTATAAAGTGTCTTTTAAGTCCTTTAACCCTAACAATATTAACAAAAAATGCAGACATTGAAATTTTAAATATTAACAAAAGCATTATTAGATTATGCTGGTATATTAAGTTATGCTGAGATATCACTGGAAACTGACAATGTTAGTATTAGAGGACTGAAAATATATTTTTAAAATTAAGAGGATAAATTAAAACTAAACTTCGTATAAATTTAGAGAACTAAAGTGCACTTTTGCCGTTTGCATAATAATACAAAAGTTATTAAAGTTTAATAAACTCTAATATTTTACATAAAGCAAAAATCAAGATAACTTATAATTAGTTTACCTTGATATGTTTTGTGACTTCATCAAGAAGGATATCTGCATACTTGTCCGGACTGAATTTGTTGCTGACGTTGTGACTCATAGCATCGTGGTAATCGTTATTCCCAATAAAGACAAGGTATAGGGAATTGGCCAAGTGATCTTGCAATTTCTCTTGATCCTTTATTGCTTGTGGGAGATCATTTTTCACAGTTGATGTGAAGCATCCTACTTGTTTTGCTAATGTTAAGCATTCTCCCTTCAACAAAAAAAAAAATCATTATTAACAGACATTTAATATACAACAAAAATTAGATCAAGTTGCTCATATTTGTTAGATCAAGTTTCCCAATCACACTTGTTATTTTACTATGATTAGTTGTTTGAATGCATATGTGCACTTATAAATTTACTTATGAACTTGATCTAATATCTACAAGGAAACTGTTCTTTACTATATAGATATATAATATTAAAATTGGTAATGAAATAAGAATAGTCATTTCAATTTAATTTCTTACCGCTCCAGTTGTGTTTAAGATCCCGCATGATGCAGATGCATAAGATATTCCTGTTGTAGTCTGACTTCTTTCAGTATCCGAGAGGTTTAAGTATGCAGGAGGAAATGGTAAGTCCAAGTAAGATGCTGGATGGATAAATACAAACGTCATAAGTGTTCTATTATTTGGATAATATATGCAATTAAACGTTAAAAACATTGAAATAATTATTATATTTAAGCCAAGTTTCAACTATATATATGTTTGGATTAATACTAAGAGGAAATTCGCAACAATTACAAACAAATACTATTGAAGGCCCGGTTTAAACAAAATAAACTACATGGATCTGATTCAAAGTTGAGGCAAATTATAACTAAGAAAAAGTATTTAAACCACAAATTAATCAAGAAACATACCGATAAAGTCAGCCATATTTCTTCCATTGGTGAAACGACCCCTTATATTATGAAAATCAATTGCATAAGGCCACCTATTAGGCTTTGCTGGTGTGTCCAAATGCATGTTGTTTCCAGGATCAAGATGGGAATCACCAAACACATACAATGCTGGCACAGAGGCATTTGCAAGCAAAGCTTGGTTTGAAACGAAGCAGAAAGACAGAAACAACATCAGCTTTATTGAATTTTCCATATCTTTCTGCTTCGAGTATGGGAGCTTTTTAATTAATCAATCACCAGTGGAATTGATGAATGGAGTATCATAAGTATCTATAGAGAGAGGGGCATGAATATTTTTGGCAAAGGAAGCCAAAAATAGATAAAGAGAGTTGAATTGGTAAACGTCGTATTTGTGATAGATAATAATAACGCATTTTGGAAGTTTTGGGAATTTGTTTTGAGGGAACGGATAATTTGTTAGCCTCATATAAAATAGCAAAACGAACTGAATGTTAATATTAGTCATGGGATCTGGTATTATAACAAGCCTAGATTTTGTTTGAATATAGGAAAATTCACCATGATGATAGCACATTAACTAATTACGTAGGATCTATTATTACCGCATGAGAATAGGAGATAGGTGTGAAAGGAACTGATTTAGAGTGCTCATCTTTAGGATGAGCATCCAAAGCTTATCCCCTCGTGCAGGACCGTTTAAATTTGAAGAGTCCATGAGATTTTTTAATTAATTCTGTCTGAATAAATAAAATTATTTTTTAATAAAGTGATAGTTAAGAGATTATTTTTATTTTATATTCTATACCCATAAAAATAATTATTTTAAAAAATAAAAATAGGAAAATATTAAATCTAACCACTTCCCGTGTGTGGGGGGGGGGGGGAATTAATGGTTGAAGAAGGAGAAAAATTAATGGTTAAATATGGACATCTCTTCCTCTGCCGTTTTGAGTGGCCAATGATCTAGTCTTGATGTCTTCTGAAGCCTTATAAATTGTTTAATTTACCCAAACAACTCTTTTCTAACTTTATTATCATCTATCAAAAACATGAAATTGTTCAATATCTAATGGAGTAAATACCCCTTTTTTGGAAAAACCACAATAGCAAGCATAGAAATTTTGGGTGACATTAGTGAAAAGTCATTAGTTTTCTACATGTCACCCATATATTTCAACTCATGAGCTAAGTTAGAGATTGCTCGAGCAGATGAACCATCTTCACCAAGTGCTTTCGTAGCAGCATCCTGAAACACTTGAACTCTTCTACGAGTTTCGTTGCCTTCCTGATCATCTTCCATTATCAACTTCACAACCCTTGCAACTTCCTCTTTCACTATAATCCCATGCTTGTTCTCATCAAATTTGGGCCACACAGCAACCTTAAACTTCTCAGTTAGCAACACTGCATTCATTCTCTGCTCTGCAAATAATGGCCAAACAATCATTGGCTTGCCATAGAGCACACTCTCTAATGTGGAGTTCCAACCACAATGAGTCAAAAACCCACCGGTAGAGCAGTGTCTCAAAATTTCGATTTGTGGGGCCCATGATGGGACCACAAAGCCTTGGCCTTTGGTTCTTTCAATGAACCCTTTTGGCATATGGTCAAGAGGGTTCTCATTTTGTGAATTTAAATAAGCCGAACTAGTAGACCTGCTTGGAGCCCTCACAACCCACAAGAACTTGTGGCCACTCATTTCTAACCCCAAGGCTAGCTCATGAAGCTGGTCATGTGTTAGTGTTCCTCCACTCCCAAAAGAGACATACAAAACAGAGTTCTTCTGCTGATTGTCTAACCATTTTAAGCACTTTGAGGTTGACTCGTTTATGGTAGTTGACTCGGTCTTCAAAATGGGCCCCACTGGATAAATGGGTGGGTGTTTATGATTACTTTCTTGTAGTGATGTTATTGCCCCTCGTTCCAGATCTAGGAAGCTATTCACTATCATACCATCTGCTAAATGCAATCGCTTACATATATAAAGAACTGTTTTGTAGGATTCACTTGATCTTTCTTGAACTGTGTCAAACAGATCCTTGCCATTTAATGGTACACAACCTGAATGAAGTAATTATTAGCTCTTTAACATTCATTTTACATTTTTCATTTACCCAACCAGTTCACAGAACTAAAGTTCACAAGAATCAAAGAGGCAAAAGAAAAGAAAGAAACAAGAACAAGAAGATTGGTAACCTGGAAGTTTCAAAGGTTGTGATAAGTCTCCAAATCCAGTAGAAACCATCTCATGATCCTCATCAAGTTCGGGAAACTTGAGGCAGAAACACAAGGAAGTAACAGACATGGGAAAGTAAACGTATGATTTGAGGTTGAACTGCTTTGCAATCTCTAAGGCATCCACTGAGAATACATCGGCAATGAGAGCAAAAAGCTGAATATGGAAACTCAACAAGCTCAAAGCTTGACGAAGTGACGGAAGAGAGAGTTTTACAGTCTCATGCATTTTTGTTGCTGGGTGCAGGGCGTTTCGAGGGATGTCATTTTGGTCGACGTGTTGAAGAATAGTGAAGTCTATGTGCGGTGGAAGAGATTGGAGGATGGAAAGTGCAGATGGGGAGGGAGGACCGAGTGTGGGGATGAGGAAAGTGAAGTGGAAGCGAGGGAGGTGAACGACGAGTCGTTTTGCAAACTCAATCAGAGGTATTAAATGACTAAACCCTGGACATGGAACCATGACGATGCAAGAATTTCTTTTCTCCATGGAAAGTTGACAGTTCGGTAGCTTGATGGGTACTTGGGCAGGAAACAAATGAAAGAAGAAAAAGTGAAAGCATGAAAATACTTCATTGCTATATATACATATACATATATACATATATATATGTAAATCATAATCTAACACGTGCGCCATGATATCTGCAAGTCTATCTAACAGTCATGGCTTACCTTAAAATCAAACTCCTATCTGACAAACTTACAATATGTGAAGCTTATCAGCTGAAAATGGTTAATATAAGCAGCTCACTTAAAAGAAAGAGAATAGACACTGGAATCATACATTTTTTGTTTTTTGGGTTGGGGTGGGGCCCCCCGGGGGGGGATAGCGGTCAAATCAGTAAATTAAATCAGATTTTAATATAGGCTTCGTCCGTTGCACGAAGCCATAAATGCCGTAGATGTATATATACATACATAGGCCTAGGTTATTGTGGTCTTTTAATTAACATGCTCCCTGTCGTACATATTATAGAAGTCTTTATAGAAGAAATTCTTAATCATTTTTATAAAACCTTTTAATATTTTGAATGAGTATTAAATAATTTTTTTATATATGCTCATATGTAACGAGAGTACAGTGGAGAATACAAATTAATCTAGTGGAGAATACGAATTAATCTAGTATAATTAATAAGAGTAATATTAAAAATCATTTAAATTCTATGACATATTTAATATTTTTAACTAGTTTTATTAGTATATATGAGTTAATTAGTTGATTCTTATAATAAGGACTAGAGGGAGGATTACTTTACTCCCACAAATATAGCTCATTTGTATCCCATTCTCGTCAATAACGCATTAAGTTGATAAAACTTTCACACACTTAGCTTCTATTAAAGAAATTGGTGTTGAAAAAAATACGTCATACATTTTCTCTAGCCTATTTTTTTTAATTGTATTCAATAGGGATGAATTTGAAAAAAAAGATTATCAATTACGTACCGTATAATTGATTTATATTTAAAAACATATTTATTTCCTACTAGTGACTTGTATATATGAACAAATTTAGTGGTATGTAAGTCACTTGGACCTCATTTTCCCACATGACGGAATGTATTATAAATTGATAAAAATGTTCACATTGTCCCTAAGATAGGGTATAAAATATATGCTGTACATTTTCTCTTACCTCTTTTATTTATTGTATCCAATAAAGATGAAATTGGGAAAGAAAAAAGGGGTGATTAATTACCTAACAAATGACTTATTTAGGAATAAATATTTCTCCTATAAGTAACTTACACATGGTAATAGAGTGGCAGATATAGATGCATACTAGTCAGTTAGAGTTTAATTGTTAATGATTTTTTAATTAGTCAATTATATGTAATCTTTTAGGGCCTTATGTATAATTTTTTTTATTCACTAATGGGGGAAAAACTGAAGCTGATCATTTCGCTTAAAAATAATATAGAATTAGAAATCCAACTTAACTCTAAACATTTTTTTATATGCGTGCATTTTTTTTTCATGAGAGATTTGTGAAAGTATTGAAGTATATATGAAAAAAATTATTTAAGAATTATAATTTTAAATTTTTATGTATATTATATAATCTAAAATTTACAAGTGATTATACATAATTAAAAAATAAAAATTTGAAAATCGAAAATTTCAAATATAACTTTGTTTAATTTTGTGGTGAATTTATTAAATGTCATAGAGACACACACATTAAAGTATAAGTTTTAATTATAGATCTCTTTACTATCTAAACAATGGATCCCTTTAATTGGAAATGCTCAAATGCTTGAATTTCTTCAAGCATATGTTCTTGGATGAAGAAAAATGAAATACTGTTGGCATGCGTACAGTTTATGACAAGCTCTGTTTGAATTTGATAGGATAAAAAATAAACTTGCGCGTACTATGTTTGAATAAGATGACAATCCACGAAAAACATTTATAATCAAACTGATTTATGTTTAAAATATTGCAAATTTGATAGATTCTTTATGCTAATCAAGCAAGGAGACTATCATCTCTTACTCAGATTATTTTTAAATTTTTTTAATATTAATCTCTTTAATTTTACCTCAACTGTAATATTGCTTGAACATGTGTTCTTTTGATTTGAACGTGGAATAAAGAAATTATGTGGGCATGCTTATGTGAACGGTGCCTGGGTACTTAATATAATAGTTAGTTGGAAATTAGATTTGGTCTTAAATATAACATCTCGATCTACTTTATTTTCCAAATTTGTAATTCATTCTCTAAAGTGTCCCTATTAATTACACATGTCAAGGGGTTTTCATCTCAAGATAGTGATAATTAAAAAGTCAGTTTAGAAAAATTAACTCATATTTATTACAAATAACTAACTTGATTAATTTTCTTAATCTACTCAAATTAGTTAAGTAGTTTTGGGGGCAGCATATATATAATCTTGCAACTTTGTTGGAGGCTGACACAAGTCTTACTTATAGCCTTATCTTTACGCCACTAAGCAAAAATATATAATTAACAATAAAATACATTAAAATTAAAGACTTACATTTTCTACTTTTGCCACTAATTAAGATTATTCAATTCAAAATTTCGAATGCTAAACTATTGAGCGTCTTCATAGAAGAACCATATTCTCCCATTGCTTTAACAGCAGCATCCTTAAACACTTGGATTCTTCTACTGATTTCTTCCCCTTCATTACCTTCCATCACACACTTCACAATTCTAGAAACCTGCTCCTTCTCCGCCACAACTCCATTATTATTGTTATTATTTTCATTCGGCCTCGCAGCAATCTTCAATTCTTCAGCTAACAACACTGTGTTCATTTTCTGCTCTGCAAACATTGGCCATGCAATCATGGGCTTGCCTTAGAAAACACCCTCAGGCGTGGAGTTCCCACCACAATGAGTCAGAAACCCACCAACGGACTCGTGTCTTAGGATTTCAATTTGTGGGGCCCATGATGGGACCACAAAACCTTGATCTTTGGTTCTTTCAATAAACCCTTTTGGCAAGTAATCAAGTGGGTCCTCCTCTTTGGCCCTCAAATAATCTGAAGAGGCAAACTCACTTGGAGCTCTCACAACCCACAAAAACTTGTGGCCACTTATCTCTAATCCTAAGGCGAGTTGGCGAAGTTGGTCATGTGACAGTGATCCACCACTCCCAAAAGAGATGTATAGAACTGAGTTTTGTGGCGGATTGTTTAACCATGTTAAACAATCGGTGGCTAACATGTTTGCGGTTGCTAATTCTATCTATAAAATGGGGCCCAAAGGACAAACTGTAAGGTATTATGATTATAATTTGCTTGCAGAGTGGTTATTACCTCTAGTTCTAGTTCTAAGATGCTATTCACTATGATACCATCTGCAAAATTGAACCGTTTACAGATGTGAAGAATTGTTTCGTAGGATTCACTTGATCTTTCTTGAACTATGTCAGGAATATCCTTGCCCCATGAAAAGCTATGCAACCTGCAGAAATGAAGTTCCATGAGTTAATTTTTTATAGTTATTTAGTTTAATTAAAGCAGGAAAGAAAAAGAAAGCTTTGTGACTTGGGAGTTTCAAAGGTTGCGATAGCTCTCGGAAGCCTGTAGAAACCTTGTCGTGATCTTGGTGAAGTTCAGGAAAATTAAGGCAGAAACACAACGAAGTTGCTCCTGAAGCATAGTAAATATATGACTTGAGGTTGAATTGCTTGGACATTTCTAATGCATCCACTGATAGCAAATCTGCAATCATGGCAAAAAGGTGAGTTCGAGAATTCAAAGACCTAAAAGCATCTTGAAATGATGGAAGAGACAGCATCACAGTATGATGGATTTGTGTTGCTGGATGGACAGCACTTTGAGGGATGTCGTTTTGATTCACTTGTGGAAGAATAGTGAAATCTATGTGAGGAGGGAGAGATTGAAGGATGGAATATGTAGTTTTGGAGGGAGGGCCAAGTGTTGGGATGAAGAGAGTGACGTGGAAGTGAGCACGATGAACGACTAGTCGTTTTGCAAGCTGTACGAGTGGGATTAGATGGCTGAAACCTGGACATGGAACCATGGCGATGCAGGGACTTCTATTCTCCATGGAAGATCGATAATCAGCTGGTTGCTTCATCAAGGGGTGCTTCTTTTTAACTTTGAGACTCTATATTATGTACGCCTTTACACATATGGCTCAACAGGAAAATTGTTGTAAATATAGTTTTTATTACTACCTCGGGTACTTAAGATAAAAATTAGTAGGGAATTAAATTTGGTCTTAAATATAAGACTCTAATATATTTTATACCCCTTTTATTTATCCAAACTAAGCCTACTGATTGTATATATGTTAAGGGAGTTTGAATCAAAGGATAGTTTCAATCCAAATAATTTGACAAGGTATTTTTTAAGAAAACTAACACATATTTTTGATAAATAACTAATTTAACTACTTTATTTAATCTACTTAAATTAGTCAAGTAGATATTATATTAAGGAGAAGAGGTATATTAACTATCTCAATTAGTATTCTTCTAAGCTTGTTTAATTAGTAAGAGTATTTCAATGTATAAATTGCCAGTTGATGTTGATTTTTATGTCGGTTTGTGAAAGGCTATCAAAATCATATTAAGTAATTTCACTATCTGTGGACTTGGAGCTTTCTTGATATGTCAAGCTCGTGAGCCGGAAGTTTTTCCTTACTACTTGACCAATATAATATTGCAACAAGCGAAGATATGAGATATTCCTTCCCAATTAATAATTAACAAATATACAAGCATCTCTACTTTATCAAAGGTTGTGATAGCTCTTGAAACCCTGTGCAAACAGTGTCGTGATCGTTGTCAAGTTGGGGACAATTAAGGCAAAAACACAATGTCGTAGCTCCTCCAAAATAGTAGATATATGATTTGAGGTTGAACTGCTTAGCAATTTGTAACGCATCCACTGAGAAGAAATCGGCAATCATAGCAACAATGTGACTTTGAGATTTTAATGAGCTCAAAGCATCACGAAGTGAAGAAAGAGAAAGCATGACAATATGATGCATTTGTGTAGCTGGATGGACGGCAGTTTGAGGGACGTCGTTTTAAATCACTTGTGGAAGACTAGTGTAATCTATACGGGGAGGAAGTGATTGAAGGATGGAATAATAGGTAGTTGTGGGAGGAGGGCCAAGGGTTGGGATGAAGAGATTGACGTGGGCGTGAGGAAGATGAACAACAAGTCGTTTTGCAAGCTCTATGAGTGGGATTAGATGGCCGAAGCCTGGACAAGGAACCATGGCGATGCTGGGATTTCTTTTCTCCATGGATAATTGATGGTCGATGGATTCTTTCAGATGCTTCCTCTTAACTTCGAGACCAATCTATATACTTTTAAAAATAAGAGTTAACTGGAAATTAATGAAAATATAGTTTTCTTTAGAATTATCTTATTTTATTTTATGAATCTTGTAATGAGCCGTTTAACAGTTATTATGCCTATAAATCTTGTAATACAATGTCATCAGTTGCTAATATCATCAGTTATACTCCTCTGGCCCTATTTATAAGACAGAAAGAGAAAGTTTTTTTGGTTCTATTTATAAGTCACTTCATTAAATTTTTATCATGAATGTACTATATTGTCCTTCATTTATTATAGCGTAGATAGTTATTTTTTTGAAACGTGTATATATTAAATAAGAGTAAAGTTGAAAAGTTATTATATTTTAAAAAAGAGTTAATGCAGTTTAAATTTTTTCTTCGTCTATATGAAACATGTTAGTAGTACCTTATAAATAGGACTAAAAGAGTATTCAATTTCTCTTTAAATCAGTCAACAATTTCCTAGGCTTCTTGAAGAAAGTTAGTGGTGGGAATGGAAATATAAATCCTTTATTGTTTTCAGCTGAAACGGAAAATATTCTATAATTTATATTTTATTTAAAACTCTCACTTTTCTTTCGCAAACTCTCAGTCTTACTTATGCATTGCTGGATGAAACTTCATATTCATTATACCCATTAAATGCTTTTGTTCCTTTGTGCATTATTAGTTTATTGTTGGTGAACATTTATCCGCTTTTCTTCGAGAAGCCTATAGTAAATTGTTGACTTAATTAAATAGGAGAGAAATTGGACGTAACTGATAATATTAGCAAATGATATGGTAAAAACAACATCATTACAATATTATGAGGTTTATAGCCATACTCTTATATCCTATTAGTATAAGGCAGATAGGAAAGATTTTATTTAATCCTATTAAATAATCATATTATTAAATTTCTATCATGAAAGTTGTTAAATTTTAAAACTAATTAGTTAATGAGGTTTAAGATTTTTATTGATTTAAGTAACGTACCAAAAGGTTAAAAGTAATTTATAAATAAAGGCCATCAGAATAATTATTAAATAAACGGCGTTGTTTATAATGTCATTTGCTAATATCATCAGTTATCTGTTTAAATAAGTCAACAATTTCCTCGGCTTCTCAAAGAAAAGTTAGTATACTCCTCCGTCCCTTATTATAAGATCTAATTTTCTAAATAGATATGTTCCTTTTTATAAGATCCTCTTTGAATCTATCTGAGCATTTAATGCATTATTATCTATTTTACCCCTAATTTAATGCATCTAATACATTCTCTTTCTTCATTTATCTCACTATTACTCTATCATATCTACCCATTTATATATAAGTGTATGCTTGGAAAAAAATTTGCATTTGCTACATATTAATTGCTTTTAACTAATTTTAACTATTTTTTTAAACCGCGTAATTTAGTTAAAAAGATCTTATAATAAGGGACGGAGGAAGTAGATGGTAAGTGTATGCAGATGTGATGGAGTTGGAAATATAAATCCTTAATCGTTTTTTCATTTGAAACTAAAAATGCTCCCTTTGGTCTATATCATAAGAACCATGGTTATCAAATCGAGATATGAATGGTGTATCGGAAAGCCGGTTTTATGAATTTTGAATCATACCGTATCGCGAATCGTAAGATTCATGAACAATTATTAAGGATAATATATAAGTAATTTTCATATGAAAAAATATTAGAAGTTTGTAAATATTAGGTACTATAAACTGTCCAAAAAAAAAAGCCAACATATGAAATTTTAAACATAAATAGTCCCCAAAATCAATCAAAAACCAAACTCCTAACTTAAAAAGACTAAAGTCACTAAACATAAAATTCAATTCATCATTCATCATCTCCAAGATCAATGTCACTCAATTCATGATCATCCTCCATTAATAATGTCAATTCTTCATCGTCCTCCTCTTCCCCATCTTCAACATTATCTTCATTCTCATTCTCTTGTTCCACTATAGATTTCCCTTTGCTACTCGTTTTGGCATTCAAATTTCTTGGACCTAAGGGAAAAACAAAAAGCTTAAATAAGTATGATTTTATATATTTAAACTAAAATCAACTTATGTTTAGTTTTAAAATATTATACCTCTCTTTCTTTTCTTGCTTGGAGCTCCTTCATCAAGAGTGAAACTCTCATGTATGTCCATCCATGACCCATCCACTGGCAAGCATGGGTTTTCTTTTTCAGTGATCCACTCATCATCAGATTCAATATCTGATAAACAAATTGGATCATATGTCTGTCCTTTTTCCTCTCTAATCTTTTGTCTCATCTCAAGTTGAAGGTTGTACTTAACAAATACAAGTGCATTTAACCTTTGTTGTTCTAAGCGATTTCTTCGTTTAGTATGCACTTGATCAAATGTACTCCAATTTCTTTCACATCCAGTAGCACTACATGTGAGACTCAAAATTCTCATAGCTACCTTTTGTAACTCCTTGCCTTCTCCTCCATAACTTTCCCACCAAAGAGGCTAAAAAAATAATTAGGAATGTTTTTCAAAATTCAGATTTATTATTAAGGTTAAAAATTAAATTCTTATAAATAGTATAGACTAGAGAACGATACCGGGTTGTTTTTTGTTTCTAGTATCTATTGCCATGCTCCTTCCAAAAAGTCCCTTGGCAGACTTGAATGCCTCAAGCTGTTGATCAACTAAAAATCTTGTCTTCCTATCTGGAATCATTTTCTCAATAGTTTCATATAAACCAAAATAGAATTCTTGATCCGCATTAAATTTTTCATCATAATGGAACCTAAAAAGATAATGAATAAGTTATCTTTTTCTAACATACAATTAAATAATAAATATTTAAACTTATAAACTTTAAATTGTATAAAACTTACTTAGGATTAAGAAAGTAGGCAGCCGCATGAAGGGGTCTATGTAGTTGTAAATTCCAACGAGTATCAATAATCTTCCATATCTTTTTATACCTTGATTCCTTCTTTTCAAAATTGTCAGTAATCTCTTCTTTGGCTCTATCCATTGCTTCATAAATATATGGCATAGCAGGTTTAGAGTCACCATCTACAAGTCTCAAAACTTTTACAAGTGGACTCACACGCTGTAAGCAATATTTGATGGGACTCCAAAATCTAGAATCCCCAAAAATCATGTCTGCCATTTGCTTACCCTCACTTTTATTGGCAAAAGAACTAGAAACCCAATCATCTGAAGCAAACATGGTTCGAAGAGCATTCTTTTGCTGCAATATGCAACTTAGTGTAAGATAAGCTGTTGCAAATCTTGTCACTGCTGGTCTAGCTAATTCTCTTCCTTTGGAATATTTTCTATACAAGTTAAGGACCCACGTATGCCTATAAATGAATGTTGTTATTTTCTTCGCAGTGGTGATGGTATTATAAAATATCGGAAGTTGCCCAATGTCTTCAAGGACTAAATCAAGGCAATGAGCTGCACAAGGGGACCAAAATAATTTTTTTCTCTTCTCTTCTGACATCTTCCCTGCTGCCACGAGATTTGAGGCACCATCTGTCACAACTTGCACCACATTATCCTCCCCAATTTCTTCAACTATATTGTCTAGTAATTCAAACATTTGTTTAGCATCTTTAATCACACTCCTTGTGTCCACCCACTTTAAGAAAACAGTCCCACCAGGACTATTAACTAAAAAATTAGTAAGAGACCTCCCTTTACCATCAGTCCAACCATCACACATCAAAGTACAACCCCATTTCTCCTATTCCCTCTTATACTTCACTAAACTTTCTTGAATTTTATCAACAGCTTTTTTCAAATGAGAAACTCTCACCTTATGATAACTTGGAGGTTTCAAACCCCTACCATATTCACCAATAGATTTTAACATTTGAATAAACAGTGGACTTCTTACCAAGTTGAATGGTAAAGCATTACCATAGATGCATTTACAAATATCTTGAATTATTAACTCTCTATCTTTTACCATCTCATTCATCGTTTTCTGTTTGATAGTTTTTGATGTCCTTTCCTTCCCCTTAGCATCTTGAGCAGTTGCTTCTTTAAATATTTCAACACTACGCATCTTTATTTTTTCTCTATCTTCTAGCATTTTAACAAATAAATTTTTAACTTCATCAGGAACACTTGTACAGGGACTCACATTCTCTCTAGTTCCAGCCAAATGATGTTTCATCCAGGCTACCCCACCCCAACATTGATGTGAACAGTATTTGCATTTAACCATAAGTCTATGGGGAGGAACACTTTCACAATGTTTCCATGTAATGTCAGCTTCCTTTTTTTTCTTATTCTAATTCTGACTCATTTTTCCCACCAATATAATATCCAATAAAAAAATAGAGTAAAAAAATTATCAAATAGGAGTAAAAGATTAGAGAAAGAACCAGCAAAGGAGAAGACTTCAATATTCAAACTTCAAAGCTTCCAAATTTCAGCCGCATGGAACCGGTAGAAGAGAAAAAAAAAAAAAAAGCAACTGGCATAGGGCACAAGATATGGAGTAAAACGTAAAAAGAAGAGCAAGAGGGGAATAAAAAAAATAGGGTTTGGCAGTTACTTCCCTTATATAACTAGAAAAAAAAAAGAAAAAAATGAAAATGGGGGGTTTCATCGTGTCGAGTCGCGCATAGATTCGGGTCGGATTTGCGCAACCTGACGTTGCCCAGAATACGTCGCACGATTCAGGCCACGATACTAATGCACTGAAGATACACTGGGAGATTCATATCTCCCAATGCAAATTTTGTAAGGAATCGTGCGATTCGTATCCCGAATCGCACGATTCTGATAACCATGATAAGAACCTTTTAACTAATTCACGCATGCCCATACAATTAATTGAAATCAATGAATATGCCATAAAATTCAAGTAATTTTCAATATTTTTCTTATTAATTATACTAAATTCTAACATCACATTAATTTATATTCTCTCACTACCCTCATTAAATATGGCTATATAAAATATATTATAACATTCATTTCCTCTAAAAGGACTCTCATGATAAGGACAAGAAGGAGTATTCTGTATGACATTTATTATAACGCATTAAAAGTGCCAACTATACATTATTTGATGAGCTTTCATCCAATAAATGCTTTTGCTCCTCTCATGCTGCTCCCTCCGTCCTTTATTATAAGATCTTTTTAATTAAGTTGTGCGGTTTAAGAAAATAGTTAAAATTAGTTAAAAGCAAGTAATATGTAACAAATGCATTTTTTTTCCAAATATACCCTTATATATAAATGGGTAAATGTGATAAAATAATAGTGAGGTAAATGAATACAGAGAATGTATTAGATGCATTAAATTAGGATAAAATAGGTAATAATACATTAAATGCTTAGACAAACTCAAAGAGAATCTTATAAAAAGGGACATAACCATTCAAAAAATTGAATCTTATAATAAGAGACGGAGTGGTATTTAAGAGGAATTTCTAATACTCTGCCTTAAAATTTAAAAGCTTCTTAATTTTACTATTTAATGCTTTAAAAATAAAAATACTGAAAATATTAAATATTTTATTTGCATTTATTGATGGCTGGAAGTAAATAAATACTCCTCCGGTCCTATTTATAAGATAGAGAGAGAAAATATTTTTTTGTCCTATTTATAGGCTACTAAGAGAAATTTTTTGCATGAATGTACAATTTTATTCCTTATTTATTATTATGTTGACTTTTTTTATACGAGATATAATATATATTAAATAAGGATAAAGTTGTAAAGTTGTTGAATTTTAAATGAAAGTAAATGAAGTTTAAGGTTTTTCTTGGTCTATGAAGAATATGTTAGAAGTGACTTATAAATAGGACCAGTAGATTACAATTCACTTGGCACAGACAAATGCCAATAAAAAGGAAGTTAAATGCATTATTATGTCCCTTTATCAACGAATTATTTTTAATTTTAAAGACAGTGAACCAATCAATCAATGTTTAAAGTAATGCTGTGCATGAATCTATTCTCAGCGAAGCAAAATTTTGAAAGAGTACTTTATAAATGAAGAGACAAGAATAAGTAAGGGATGGGAAGAAGACAAAATTGAGGGATGAATTAACAAGTACCAATAATTTAATAAGGACAAATTCGTACATTTACATGAAAAATTACATCAGCTGTCTTGTGTATAGAATCCAAATTTATACTCATTCTGGTCTACAATATAAATCATTTTAACTAATTTATCAATATCAAAAAATGGTAATTAATTCATCAAATATGTTTTGAATTGAAAATATTTTTCAATACCCATATTAAATAAGATTACGAAGAATACAAAAAATACAAGAAATTATATTTAAGCATTAATTGCATGGATAAAATTGACAAATGAGCATTAATTACTCTCTAAGTGACTTATATTTTAGACCAAGTCATTCTTTTATATTATGGACCAAACGGACAGAATATTCTCTCTTTACTTTGTAAATAGAACAAAAAAGTATTCCTACATGTTCATTACGAGACTAAAAGAGATTTATTGGCATAACTATTAAATTAGACGACTCCCTTACAAGATTTATAAGTACTTCCATAAAAATTATATGGTGTTTGGTGAATTTTTGGTATAAGTTCATATGTATTTTTTTACATTAACTTTTTTTGTTTTAATTAGGGTATTTTGACACTTTTATTAAAAAAAAATCATGGGTCCCACAACGAAGAAAATGGACATTGGTTAATTTTAATGATGCCGGCATTATTGTACTCTTTTTAAACTTGGATTGGTAGATTTGAACTCGAAAAAAGTTCTTTCATATATTTTCATAGGTATTTTTCATTTCAAAACTTTTTTTTTAATTATTACTGTAAATTTAAACACACACACAAATGCATTGAATTGCAAGGGTGCGTCTGGTTCAACGACCAGAATTATATGGAAAAGAAGGAAGGAGAGGGAATGGATCTTACCAGATGAAGGAACGGGAAGACCTAGGATGTAGAAGATCATAACATGAGTGATTCGGCAGATTTTGATTCCTATATATCCACTCATGCGGTACTTCATTGTACGATATATATAAGATCCATCTGTATAGATATCATCATCTACAATGAAATTCAATCAGTAATTTTACTAGCAGTAAACTAATAGAATTAGTTCCATATATATAATTCTAAAATCTTGGCCATTAGCGTGAGAACTCACCCACACATACAGTATCTGTATATAATACATATACAAATCAAACTCAAGCATTTGTTATTGGCACAACTCGATCATTCGAATTAAATCATTTTCCATTCAAGAGATCAGATAATAAGCAAGAGAGGGTCTTAGTTGAGGAACCATCGTCACTAAGTGCTTTTGTAGCAACATCCTTATAGACCTGAATTTTTCTGTTGATTTCTTTGCCTTCATCACCTTCCATTACTCTCTTCACAATCCTACAAACTTCCTCCTTCCTGACAATTCCCTTGTTATTATCATGATCTTTCTTCAACCACAGAGCAATCTTCAACTCCTCAGTTATCAACACCGCGTTCATTCTTTGCTCTGCAAATAGTGGCCACGCAATCATTGGCTATTTGCCATAGAACACACTCTCAAGCGTGGAGTTCCGACCACAATGAGTCAAGAAGCCACTAGTGGCCTCGTGTCTCAGGATTTGGATTTGTGGGGCCCATGATGGGACCATAAGGCCTTGGTCTTTGGTTCTTTCAATGAAAACTTTAGGCAAATAATCAAGTGGGCCCTCTTTTTTTGCACTCAAATAATCCGAAGAAGCAGACTCATTTGGGGCTCTCACCACTCACAAGAACTTGTGGCCACTCATCTCTAACCTTAGAACAAGTTCATGAAGTTGTTCAAGTGACAGTGTTCCATCACTCCCAAAAGAGACAGAGAACTGAGTTTCGTGGGTGATTGTCCAACCATACTAGACACTTCGAATTTGACTCATTTTTGCTAGTTAATTCGGTTTTTAAAATAGGGCCCCATGGATAAATGGGTGGGTATTTATGATTACTCCCTTGTAGAGCCGTTATTACCTCTTGTTCCAATTCTTGAAAGCTATTCACTATGATACCATCAGCAAAATCAAACTATTTATAGATGTGCAAAATTGTTTTGTAGGATGCACTAAATCTTTCCTGAATTGTGTCAGGAAGATCCTTGCCAAGAAAAGCTATGCAGCCTAAAAGGAAGTTCCATTAGTTTTATTTTTGATAGATATTATTAGTTTCGTTAAAGCAGAAGATAAAAGCTATGAAACCTGGGAGTTTCAGAGGTTGTGATAGTTCTCGAAACCCTGTAGAGAACAATGTCATGATCATTATCTGGTTGGAAAAAGTTAAGGCAGAAAAACAGTGAAGTTGCTCCTGAAGCATAATAGACGGATGATTTGAGGTTGAATTGCTTCGTAATTTGTAACACATGCACTGAGAAGAAATCCGCAATCATAGCAACAAAGTGATGATCTTGAGATTTTAATGAGTTCAAAGCATCATGAAATGATGAAAGAGAGAGCATGACAGTATGATGCATTTGTGTTGTCGGGTGGACAGCACTTTGAGGGATGTTGTTTTGATTCACTTGTGAGAGAATAGTGAAGTCTATGTGAGGGGGAAGAGATTGGAGGATTGAATAGGTGGTTGTGGAGGGAGGGCCAAGTGTTCGGATGAAGAGCGTGACATGAAAGTGAGGATGAATGACAAGTTGTTTTGCAAGCTCTACGACTGGGATGAGATGGCCAAAGCCTGGACATGAAACCATGGCGATGCAAGGATTTCTTTTCTCCATGAATGATTGATATTCTGGATGTCGCTTCAAATACTTCCTCTTAAGTACTTTTATTTATAGGAGTAATTAAAGCAAATATAGTTTTCTTTATCTCAACTAGTGTTCTAAACTTGTTTAATTATACTAAGAGTAGTTCGATTTATAAATTGCAATTTGATGCTGCTCATTTTTTATGCTAGCATCTTTTGTCTTTAATGCTGAGAGAGGCCCACTACATTCATAATTTGTTGTTTGAAAAATTGATAGGTTCTATTAAAAATATTTTGAACATATTAAAATGTTGAGTCCATGTGGACTAAACATTTTTTGTCCGTTGACCTCGTAAACGTGTAAAATCCCCTAACATGGGCAATATTATATTTATTTATTTATTTTTTGCCACTAGGAATATTATATGTTCAACAGATGAAGATATGATAGATATTCGTTTCCAATTGCTAGCCAACAACTATATCTTATCGGAATGTATGCCTCGAATTGGTGCGTTACCATGACTTTCTTTCTTTGTTTTTTTTTTTTTGGGTTGGACTTGATATATTCTCTCTTGCATTGATTATTAAATTTGGTGGCGATATAGACGACAGTAATGTTAAAAAAATATTCAATACTTGCTTGCTTTGCAATACAAGAAAACATTTTATAAGATTGTAAGATACTTTATACATTCTTATTATAAGGGCAAGCCAAGAGCTTGAGACAATGGACGAAATCAAATTACTTAAAACCTATGAAGGAGCTGAGATGCCAATATTTTGCTAAGCATAGATATTCTTCTATTAGAGGTAGTCGTGTTTGAAACACTGTTAGGTATTAAATCTGGGGATATCTCCCATTAAGAATCCAAACCTTGATTCATCATTCTATATATATATATATATATATATATATATAGTTTTTCTGTTATTAGAAAAATGACGGATTTATATTGTAATTTAATTGGTTGTTGTTCATAGTACAACTTTTGGCTCGTTGCTTTTAGTTTTTTTCTTTGGACATATAATATAGGGGTCTTTCCACGTTAAGTTTTGTGTATTACATGCTATTATATCTTGTTTTTACTTTTCAATCATTTCCAATAACTCAACCCTATATGTAAATCTTTGCAAATATGTTTTTTTCCCTCTCAATATAGTGAAAATTCTGACTGCTTTTATGTTTGGGCCATCTTATTTTGTGCAAATTGATTAGTAACCTTGTTCTAAGCTTTATCTTATCGAGTTTCAAATTAAAGGCATGGCTAGTGGAAAACCAGCCAGTACAAAACCTGTTGTGATTTAAATATTTTCTTCATCGAGATGAGATCACAGACTTTTACCTGAAAAACAACGCTTCTATATATTTTATCATATGCCATCAGACTGGGGAAAAAAAAAAAATTGGATCACATTGTGTTATGATCACTTTTTATAATATAGCAACTTAATGGATAAAACTTACATAAATTGACATCCATATCTGTAATATGGTTCCAGAACTACAAGCAAAATAATAATAATGAAGTCCAGAACAGTAGAAGAGAAGGACACCGCAGCAGGAAAAGGAAATTCAGAGGTAAGTAGGAAAGCAGAAGAAAAGGACGGTCACAGGGAGAAGGATAGACGCCAAAGAGGGAGATCGCTTGACGATATTCTTCACTGCCTCCATACCTTCATCTTGCTCCACTGTATACCCTAGTCCCTCCAAATTAGCCCACCCTCTTTAAGCCCAATAGTAACATCTATTGGCCCAATAACTGTTTCCTCTTGTTCCTTATTAATGCAAGGCCCATTCATTACATATTGTCTGATATGTTTATGCTTTTTGAACATGTTTGCGCGTGCACGCGCATATTATTCTCACAATATAAATATAAATTTTATTTATTTGTTTATTTGGAAGAACACAAGAAATAAAATACATATAATTCTTCATCTTTTGAAATGTAGATGTTTTGTCTTATAAAATTCCAAAAAAATTATGGAAAAATGGAAGTTGAAAATTGCAATATTCTAATTCAAGCATTTAAGAGGTCAAAATCCCAGAAAAGGAAGTGATGCCTGATCTGGTATTTTACAAATGTAGTTAAATAACAAAAATATCATTATATCAAAAAGTTTATTAATAAGTTTTAAACTAGTAATAACAAGCATTAAATAACAAATGATAAAAAATGTATTAGCAATAACAAGTTATTTGTTAAGAAGTTGTAAATTAATAATGACAAGTATTGAACAACCATTAAAAAGAAATATACTGGCAATTGTAACTTTGATAGTTTTTTTTAAAAAAAAAAAAAAATCTTATACAAGGTCATTTTTGTCATTCAACTATATTTGCAAAATACTGTATTAGGCACCACTTCCTCCCTTGGGATTTTGACAGCCTGAATTATAATATTGTAATTTTCAATTTCTTTTTCTATCATTTTTCTAAATTCATCCTATATTTTTAATTAAAAAAATTAAAATATAGATATGAAATGTATCAAAAAGATTAGACAACTTAAGTAAAGATGTATGAAGAATAGTATGCAATTCGTTTCTCACAAAGGTGCAGGGGTTAGTAATGAGATATATATATATATATATATATATATATTTAAATAAACAAAAAATACTTAAAGGATTTTGAAAAATTAACCTTTAAATCCGTTGGTTCTAAAGCTAGAAGCATCCTAGTTGGGACAGATCAGAGGAGGGAAACTGGGAGGGTTAGGGTAAGGGTAAGCTCAAGCCTCAGGGCCATGAATGTACAACCTACCATCTCCAGTTTTTAATATAAGAGCTAGTTTGACATTCAATTCATTTCTAAATATAAGATCACAATCCACTTTGTACCCATTTGGATTAGCAATGAATAACTGTGATTTTAAATAACGGTAAATTTTTATAAGTGACAGTGGCTATAAGTGATGTTGGTTAATCATGATTTTTGTTTGGATATGTTTCTTTTATAAGTGACTTTAAGAATTGTGATTATGTTTAGTTTTCATTTATTAAAATCATTTATGGATGCATAATTACCAAAAGACATGAGTTTAATAAATATTATTAAATATAATCATTTGGGAAGAGATGCTCGGAAGAGTGTGAAAGGTAAATTAGAGAAAATTCAGTTGATAAAAATTTATCAGGATTTTTCAAACACATAAGCTACTCCTAGATACTTATCCTAAAGGTGCAGTGAAAGAATGAAATCACATTTTATCAGGATTTTATAAAAATTACTTAAACAGGATAAACCTGCTTCATAATCACTTATTTAGATTTAAACAGGTTTATTTAAGCTCTCACTGCTCAACCAAATAGGCACTTTGTCTCTCATATTTATTCATTTTTAAAAAAATAGTTCTTGTAGTAGTTGTACATATTAAAAGTTTCATCAAATAATAGTTCTAGCTAATACATATGATTAATTAGTAACAATATTCTAGGAAAGATAACACCTAATTATTACAAATACTCCTTCAGTCTTAAATATAAGACCCTTATACACCCTACACACTAGGATAAGGGTCTTATATTTAGGATCGAAGGAGTAATTAACTTAATAAACTTTTTAATCTATTCAAATTAGTCAAATAGCTGTTATATTAAGGACCAGGGGTAGTATAATGTCATATGCAATGAATCCCCTGGCTTTGACAATAATAAAAATAAGAACATCGTATGACGTTAAACTTAAATAAAAACAACTTTAAAGATAGAGAAATGCACGACTAAGCGAAATAACGATAAAATATACATTGAAACTAAGCTCTCATTTCTCTATTTGCCATTCGAATTTTTCCATTGATTTGCTAAACTAGCGAGTGTTCTTGAAAACAAACCATCTTTTCCAAGCGCTTTAGCGGCAGCATCCTTAAACACTTGAATTCTTCTATTAATCTCTTTCCCTTTATCACCTTCCATTACACTCTTTACAATTCTAGAAACTTCCTCCTTCTCCACAATAATCCCATCATTATTTGCATTCTCTTTTGGCCTTACAGCAATCTTCAACTCCTCACTCAGCATCACTGCATTCATTCTTTGCTCTGCAGACAATGGCCACACAATTATAGGCTTGCCATAGAACACACACTCAAGTGTAGAGTTCCAGCCACAATGAGTCAAGAATGCACGAGTTGACCCGTGCCTCAACACTTCAATTTCTGGGGCCCATGATGGAAGCACAAAGCCTTGATCTTTGATTCTCTCAAGAAACCCTTTTGGCAAATAGTCAAATGGGTCCTCCTTTTGTTCATTCAAATAAGCCGAATAAGCAAACCCGTTTGAAGCCCTCATAGCCCACAGGAACTTGTGGCCACTCATCTCTAACCCTAAGGCTAGCTCGTTAAGCTGGTCATGTGACAGTGTCCCTCCACTCCCAAAAGAAACATACAGAACAGAGTTAGGTGGTTGATTGTCTAACCATTTTAAACACTTTGAAGCTGTCTCGTTTATGCTAGCTAACTCACTCTGTAAAATAGGGCCCAACGGATATATAGGAGGGTATTTATTCTTATTTTCTTGCAGAGCTGTTATTATCTTTCTTTCCAAATCCATGAAGCTGTTTAGTATAATACCATCTGCCAAATCCAATCCTTTACTGATATGAAGAATTGTTTTGTAGGATTCAATTGTTCTTTGTTGAACCGAGTCAATGAGATCCTTGCCTTGAAGAGCCACACAACCTGAAAAACATATCAGTAGTAATACATATTGCTTTTAACTTGATTTACTAAGGGTTGATGTGCAAATTTATCCAGAAATTTTCACTCAGGAGTGCTAACATTCAAAAGTATTTTTTTGGGCCTACATTTATCCTAAAAGTTTAAAATTATAGCAATATTGCCCTCTATCGTTAAATTAAGGTTGACTATTAAAATAGTGTTGTTGACCGTTCAATGATAGGAGGTAACATTACGCTGATTTTAGACTTTTGGAATAAATTGAACCTAAAGAAACTTTCGAGTGCCCAGTGCTCCTAAGTGAGATAGCCAAGGTGGCCAAAGAAACAAAAAATAGCTTGAAACCTGGAAGTTTCACAGGCTGTTGCAACTCACGAAAGTCAGTGGAAAAAAATCTCAAGATCCTTATCAAGTTCGGGAAAATTGAGGAAGAAACTTAATGAAGGACCTGATGAAGCACAATAAGCGTATGTCTTGAGGTTGAATTGCTTTGCAACTTCTAAAGCATCAACTGAGAACACATCAGCAATCATAGCAACAAGGTGATAAGTTCGAGAATCCGTCAATGAAATCAAAGCTTGACAAAGTGAAGAAAGAGAATATAACAAAAGTGAGATGCATGTGTGTTGCTTGATGAACGGCAGCGGAGGGCATGTCGTTTTCATTGACTTGTGGAAGAATAGTGTAGTCTATGTTTGGTGGGAGAGATTGGAGGATGGAAAGTGTGGTTGATGAGGGAGGGCCAAATGTGGGGATAAGGAAAATAACATGGAAGTCAGGTGGTGAACGACGAGCCGTTTTCGCTAACTCAATGAGTGGAATGAGATGGTTGAAGCTTGGACCTGGAACCATGACGATGCAATAATTTCCTTTCTCCATTGATAGGTTGGTAGCTGTAGAGACTTAAACAGTGACTCAGTTATAGAAGCTAAGAAGTTTGATTTCTTAGATGCTAGATTGATTTCTATTTATAGGAAGAGGAATGATATGAATTAGATCAAGAAGCAGAAAGCTGCGAGGGACAAGTAAGGCATCCAAATACTATTTTAATTTCTAAATTTACTTGCTTCTGATTTTTAATAATAATAACTAGACAACTAATTTGTAAATGATAAAAAAATTAGTTAAATTAGTTATTTATAACAAAGAGTGTTATCTTTCCTACAGTATCTTGTTAATCATGTGTGTTATAATAAAAACTTTTTATCATGTACAATTACTATGAAGATTACTTTTAAAAAAATAAATAAATATGATAGACAAAATGAATGAGTTTTATATTTAGAACCAAATTGAATCTCCAACTATTTTTTTATATTTTAAGATTGGAGGTAATATATAGATATACCTTGAACTTTAGACCTTGTACAGATAACTTCTATAACATACCCTTTGAAACTTTACCTT